>NW_025319069.1:0-300000 GCF_017639315.1 Drosophila ananassae | reverse complement strand
AAGTGAATGAGCGGAGGATTAACGGCAGGAAGTAGATTTGCAAGGATTAACGGGCGCCTCTGGCACTATATAAGGAGGGCCCCTGGAGCGAATCGAGGCCGAGTCTTCTAGGGAAGCTGGGAGAGTGATTGAAAGACCCCCCGGGGGTAAGTCTGCCATTCAAGTTGGAAAGTTTCCTTGGAAGAGTTAGGAGTACAGGCTGAAGGACCCCCCGTGGGTAAGTCCGAAAGTCCTAAGTGCGGGCTATTAAAGCGAGTGAGCGAGGATCTACGACAAATAGCTTAAGGACCCCCTGTGGGTAAGTCCGGCGGCGGTACGCGAATCGAGCAAGGAGCAAGGGGAAAAGGATCAAGGATCCGCGGCAAAGCTCCTTAGCTTTCCAAGGGTAAAAGGGTACTCTCTTACCCCAAGGGTAAAAGAGTCGGGTGGAGTTATTCCCGGACACGACAGGTATCCTGGTGTAGTGGCGGCAACGACGGATCAGCCTGGCGTACGCCTTGTCTGCTCCTGACCGTTCGATCCAGGTGTGATCCTGAAACGCGAGGGATAGCCAACCCGGGAACTCAAGCCCAATAGTGAAACCAGGCAGGCAGTGTCCTGTACGGTAGGAAGGCCCTTCGTGCCCTGATCCCGCCGCTAAGCAGCGAGGAGCATATCCTGCCCGGCGTATGCCTGGGAGGTGAGCCACTCGGTCTGTTAACATGGGTTAGGTGCCGGCCACTGCGAAAGGGCAAATTCAGGCAAGCCAAGGGTTCCGAGGTCCACGGCACCCTAAACGGAGAAGCAGCAACGACGAGGGAGCAGCGGCAACAGTAGAGCAGCATCGACGAGGGAGCAGCGGCAAAAGTAGAGCAGCGACGACGAGGGAGCAGCGGCAACAGTAGAGCAGCGACGACGAGGGAGCAGCGACGACGAGGGAGCGGCAGCGACTGCCAGGCAGCGGCAGCAGAAGACGACAAGCAGCAACACAGGCCCCGCAACCAGAGTCCGTGAGTCCGAACGAAGGGAACCGAGAGCCGTTTCGGCGCCAGGCACCAAGACCGCACGACATGCCGGGCGCAAGCTTTGGGAGGGCGTGCGTATTGGCACCAACCCGGAGCGGGGATCGGGGATCGACGGGAGGGCGAGCGGTCGGTCGGCTGAGCCAGACAGCCGGTGAGATTCTCTTTATTCCTTTGTAAATTAATTACAATAAAGGGGATTAATTTGAAAAGAAGCAATAACGTGTTATTTCTGGGCTCGGGCAATCAGGTCGAATCCATAAATTCGGTGGAACGTACCCTCAACCTCTGTGAGCTAGCCGCGGCGTTTGTTGCGAGCAAAACATAGCAAAACAGTTCGTTACACCTGGCGCCCAAACTACGTGATTGCTTTAGAGTCTAGGAGTAACACTGTTTCAAGATGGGGACGAAAATTTGGATCTACGCGCAAAGAAGAGTTGTGCGAAGTGTGCAGAGAGCTCGGTCTCGCAGCGGATGGAACCGTGGAGATTATGAGGGCACTGGTGGCAAGGTGGGTCGACGAAACAAAGGAGGATGAAGTGATGGTGGTCGCGCGGGGATTCGAGGAGAAGTTCGCGCAAAGGAAAAGCTCATTCAAAGTCTGGCAGGGCCAGAAATGAAGAGCATGAGGAGCATGGAGCCACAAGTGCGGAAGCCAGTCCCGGTACAGATGGACTATGCGAAAGTGGCGAGACAAGTCCGAGAGTGGTCGTTCCGATTCGACGGAACAGGGGATCCTCTCGAGTTCGTGGACCGAATAGCATGGTCTGCCAAAACATACGGGATGGATATAAATACAATCCCGCGAGCGATGCCCGAACTACTCCAGGGCAGAGCACAAAAATGGTTCCTAATGAACGACGAGGAGTGGCCTACATGGAAGGAATTCAGAAGGAGCTTCGAGGCCTTTTTCCTGCCAAAAGGATACTTCGAGAAACTGGCAGACCAGGTAAAGCAACGGAAACAACAACGAGCAGAGCCTTTCAAAGAGTACATGGTGGACCTTCAGGCGCTAATGAAGCCGTTAGGAAAGTCCACAAAAGAGGTCATTGATAGGCTTGTGGAGAACTGCATGCCACGCATGAAAATGTTCATGAGACCCTACGCATGTGCATCACTCGAGGAGGTCATGGGTCTAGCCGAAGAATTCGAGGAGCTGGCTTTGGAAGAGGAGGTCTTCAATAGACAAACCCCAGCGGTAGACAGAAGATGGCCAAAAGAGGAATCGCACCATAAACCACCGGAGCAACAGAGCCATCCAGGACAGGATGTGCGGCGCAGTGGGGGTGAGAAGCACGGAATGCTGCCAAAGAGCGGGAAACGTGCAGCGATCTCAGCCATAGAGAGGAAGGCGGAGATCGCGAGGTGCTGCCTCTCAGAGCTAGTTGGAGGATTAACAGGAGACGATCAGCAATTAGCGGCAGTCATCAAGGTCGGAGGAGCAGAAGTAAAGGCCATGGAGGAAACCGGGGCAACGGCTAGCTTCATCTCAGAAGAACTAGCGAAGAACCCGGGAATCGTCGGAGAACGAAAAGCAACAAGGAGACTAGTGAAGTTAGCCAACGGGAGCCACATAGAGACTCAAATGGTACTCCTAACAACAGTAAGCCAATTAAACAAAGATATTACCGAAAGAACCCCAAAATACAGGGGGAAATCAAAGAAAAGGTGGAAGAACTGCTGGCGAAGGGATGCATCGAACCTTCAAACAGCGCATACAGCATACCCATTGTCATGGTGAAGAAAAAGACGGGTCAGTGGAGGATGTGCGTGGACTTTCGGCAGATAAACGCAAAGTCAGTGAAAGATGCGTACCCGATGCCAAGAATAAACTTCATTTTGGAGCAATTGAGGGAGGCAAATTTTTCAGCAGCCTCGACCTTAAGGATGGCTATTGGCAAATCCCACTTGAGGAAGAGAGCCGGAAATACACCGCCTTTACTGTACCAGGGAAGGGTCTGTACCAGTGGAAAGTGATGCCGTTCGCACTACACTCGGCCTCGGCAACATTTCAAAGGGCCTTAGGCCAGGTCATAGGCCAAGACATGGCTCCCCACGCATTCGCGTACCAGGACGATATCATAGTGATCGGACGCACGAGGGAGGAGCACATGGCAAATTTGAAGGAAGTGTTCCGAAGACTGAAGGCGGCAAACCTAAGGATAAACATAGAGAAGTGCCATTTCTTCAGGGAAGAACTGCTGTACATGGGCCACCGGATAACAAGTCAGGGGATTGGTATGGATCCTGGAAAGGTTGCAGCGATCACGGAATTGGAACCACCGACAAACGTGAAAGGAGTACGGCAGTTCATAGGGATGGCGTCGTGGTATCGACGGTTCGTTCCCGATTTCGCTGGGGTCGCAAAACATCTGAACGATCTCCTGCGAAAGGGAAAAAAGTGGGAGTGGACGTCGAGACAACAAGAAGCGTTCGAGAAGTTAAAGTCACGTTTAGCAGAGGACCCGGTGCTGGCATGCCCCGACTTCACGAAGAAGTTTGTGCTGCAGACGGACGCCAGCGACTACGGCGTAGGGCAATTCGGCAAATGAGGCCATACCTGGAGGGGTACCAGTTCGACGTGATAACGGATCACATGGCGCTGAAGTGGTTAAACAACATAGAGAGCCCACTGGGAAGGATCGCGAGATGGGTCTTCGAGTTGCAGCAATACGATTACGTAATCAGCTACAGGAAAGGCAAGCTGAACGTAGTCGCGGATGCACTTTCCCGCCAGCCGATAGTAGAAAAGCTGCGGAGTGCCACAGCAAGCGAAGATGCGGAATGCATCTGGATAAGCTCATTAAAAAAGAAGATGCGGGAAAACCCACAAAAGTACCCGGAGTACGTTGAGGAGGCCGGTTTGATTTACCGTCATGTTCCACACAGAGCTGGGAGCGAGGAAGTGATATCGTGGAAACTATGTGTGCCGATGAACATGAGGCAACAGGTGCTGAAGGAGAACCACGACGCACCAACGGCGGGACATCTAGGCGGAAGGAAACTGATTGCGAAAGTAGCAGCAAGGTACTTCTGGCCAGGGATGCAAAGGGACGTGAGGAACTATGTTAGAAAATGCGAGACATGCTTGCGCTATAAACCGAGCCAGATGCAGGCCGCGGGGAAAATGTAAACACAGGTCCCAGAGGAGCCATGGGCGACGGTATGTGCAGACTTCGTGGGACCGTTGCCGAGGTCCAAGCATGGGAACACCATGCTACTAGTGATGATCGATCGATTCTCAAAATGGACAGAAATGGTCCCAATGCGAAAAGCCACAACAGAGACGCTGCAGAAGGCAATTCGCGAAAGGATCATCGTTAGAAACAGGGTGCCAAAGGTGATGGTGACGGACAATGATGTCTAGTTCACCGGTAGGAGCTTCAAAAAATGTCTCGAGAAGCCTGGAGTACGTCATCAGGTAAGCGCACCATGCACTCCGCAGGAAAACCCTACAGAAAGGGCAAACAGGACGGTTAAGACGATGATCGCCCAGTTTGTAGGCAACGACCAAAGGGACGAACACTGGCCCGAATTAATGCTGGCAGTGAACTCAAGCGTGTCAGACTCCACGGGATACTCGCCATGCTTCGTAACCATGCTTTAAGGGCAGAGAGCCACTCCCTCAGAGAATGCGGCAAAGTTGCAGGAAGGGTTCGAGTAGTGCGAAGGAATATGGTGCGCGCGTCGCAGGAACAATCTCGGCACTACAACCTGAGGAAGCGGGAGTGGAGCCCGAAGATCGGCGACACGGTGTGGGCAAAGGTACATCATTTGTCTAAAGCAGTCGAAGGTTTCGCGGCGAAACTAGCGCCGAGATACGACGGGCCGTACACTGTTATGAGTTTCATTTCGCTGGTGATCTCCATGCTACGTCTCGTTGGCACGAGAAGAGGACACACGTTAGTCAGCCCAAGTGGAGGAGTCGGTACCACAGGCGTAGGGCAGAAAAAGGAGAATGTACAAACAACACTAATGTCAGCAAAAAAAAAAAAATGGGAAAAGAGAAAGAAACTGCAGAATACACACACAATCACGGAATTACATGAACAACCGGAGATAGGATGACCCTAAGAACAAAAGAACCCTAAGAACGGATCTGTTCCAGGCGGCAGGCCTATAAAAAGGCAGCGGTGGACACCGGCCGGCCTTCTTTTTTTTCTACAAGATGACCATGGACGCTAGAAACACGACGTCATCACACGCATCGCCGATGGTCTCCTCCGATGAGAGTGACCTGGAGATCTTGGACTTGCCAGGATGGGACGTCCGGCGGCTCCAGGCCACGAGGAGGGTCCTCCGGGTAAAATGGCCCAGGGGGCTAACAGAGTAAGAGCAATCCCGGTGGGCAAAGACAGAGTGGAGGAGGAGGACCACCGGCCCAGTTTGGAGTTACTGGCGCTGCGCAGGAGACGGGGGAGGAGCCAGGACCGGAGGGAGGCGGACGCAACCCTGGCGCTGGCAAGAGATGGCCAAGGAAGCTGTCCGACGTTGGAAGGCGGAGGCAGCTTCGGGGCGAGCTGCAATGCTCCGAAGAGCTGCAACCCGTGTATGAAAAAGAAAGTTGAAAGTTTCCTAAACAGGGTATGCTGACTAAAGTGGAAGAGTTTGTAATGATTTAAATTTGTTTATTAATTCTTGTTTAATAATTTTATGTCATAATATTTGGCATTTATTTATTTTTCCAAAAAACTGTATCGAAAAAAGAGCAATAATCATTCGATTCGACTTTTTTTTTGCTCAGCTTGGCAGCCATGGTGCAGGGCAACCTGCACTCTTGGTGTTTCCTTTCCTGTTCCCTTTTCCCTTCAGCGTATCCTTTTTCTGTTCCTGTTTTGAGGCGCTTTTCAACTTTTGTCGGGCGCCTGTCAAAGGTAAGGGGAATTGAAACAAGGACCCAGATGGCCTTCAGGGAGAAGGTGAAACCGGTTCGGAGCAGAACTTTTCCCAGTTGCCAGGCAGAAGGCACTCAGCCATATGTCAGTGTTTTCATCACATTGTCCCGAAAAACTTAAAAATAAGAATAAGCCAAATCTTTCAAAATAAATCTTACGTGTTTAAAATGAGTTTAAAATCATAGAAGAAACCTCATTGCTTGCCCAGTTTTCAATAAGAACAAAAGCAAAATAATATAAATAAAAAAAAAGTAGAAGATAGAAAACTAAAGGAAGAAGAGGGAAGAAGTTCCACAATCAAAATAAAATTAAAAGATATAGACTTGGGACGGAAACTTATATGCCACAACACGAGAATCGACAATTTTAAATAAGATTTCAGAAAAAGTAACTAAAATAATGAAAACAAAAAAGATTTAAAAGATAGAAGTCCCACCATGGGATCATGATGGATAAAAAAAAAATAGAAGAAATAGACTTGGGGCGGTAACTTGTATACCACAACCCGAAAATCCAAAATTAATATTAGATTTCAGAAAAAATAAATAAAAAAATAAAACAAAAATAAATAAAGAAAATGAGGAGATGTCATTGACCTGAAGTCCAGAAATGAATGACTGGGAATGCCCGAGGGGCCTCCATTTATACTAAAATCTCACATTTAAAAAAGTGCAAGGCTTGTGTTGAGCTATTAATAGTTTTTAATAGCAGCCGAATAATTATACGCGTTTCAAATTATATTTTCAATATATTTATTTTGGGCTCAATTTAACCCTAATATATGCGGCTCCAATCAACTCCAAATCACAACAAACGCCAAACCAAGAGCTTGCGCAGAAGCTCAACCAAAGCTCCCCAAAGCGCATACGCTACAAATAACAATAAAGCGCATGCGAAACTGGGGACAAAACAATCCTCTCTTTATCTTAAAGCGGACGGACGTGTTTTTTTTGTGCGCACTACGTTTTCGTAAAATTTGCAATAAGCTTTCTATAAACAATCGGTGTTTATTTCTTTACTGATATATAAACAAATTGCAATTTTTTAGATCCGTATCGCTTCGCGTGTGCAGTGATATATTTGGAGGTAAAATAATAATTTATTTAACTTACTTTCCAAACATAGCCCTGCTCTGCTTCTTCATCTCCTACGGTGTTGTTGCTATTCTTTTGCTTCTACTCTCGCTCAATAGAGATTCTTATCTCTATTTCTTTAAATCTTACTAACTTGCACTAACTGCTCTCTTTAATCTCCCCTTCTCGTTTCCTTGGTACAGTGGTTCAAGGTTCCTCATTAATAAAATAAAATAATATTTTTAAATTAATTATTAATTTTTTTAATAAATTAATTTTTAAATTTTTAATAATTTTTAATAAATTAATTATTTAATTTTAAATAATTTTTAATAAATTAATTATTCAAATTTTTAATAATTATGGATTTTAAATTGGTCTGTGCATTAAAGTCTTGCAATAAGACAATCTCGTCTTCCCAGCCGTGTGCCGGGTTCACGGCCTCAGTGTCGGATGCAATCTCGCGTAGGTCTGGACTTCACTTTTGCTGTGACGGTTGTCGTGCTGTTCAGGACGAAATGAGGTCGTTCATGAGGCAGACTAAAAGCGGTTTCAAGGAGTTGATTAGTGGTTTTCGAAAAATCAATGACCAACTCTGTGCGCTTGATACACAGTTTAGTAGTCTTCAACTACTAAATGAGTCTCCAAAGCGTAAGAAATCCGCTTTTAGTGATGTGCTCGGGTCGAATAATCTTCAGCCTGCTCAGCCGACAACTATGCAGCCGCTTATATCTCTGGCCACCCCAAGGGCCGGACCTGAGAAAAATTCGGCTTCCGAATGTCTCGGACTCAATGAGCAATTGTCCGATACGTCCTCTGTGGTATCGCTTCAAGTGATCCCAGACCCAATAATTCAAACTCCTGTAACAGTCACCAAACAGGGTAATAAACCGTCCGGACCTGATGCCGCAGTATTAGTTACGGCGGCACCAAAACCCTTGCAGGTGATCCCACCATCAAAACACATTTTTGTTTCCCGGCTTGCCCCTGATACTTCGGAGATTGATATCTCGGCTTACATCAAAGCCAAAGCAAAAGCCGACATAAAGGTGGTGGATATTACAAAGTTCAAATATTCTTACACCAGGCACACGTCATCTTTCAAAATACGGTTTTCGATCGTCTGTCTGATGGTGACCAGCTGATAGCTCTGGGTGACTTTAATATCCCAGAACTTATGTGGTCAAATGTTGATAATTCACCGTCTTTACAGCTTAACTCCCACCATGACTTCCCTGAGGGCAAATTAACCACATTAGAAATTCTTTAGGTCGGCTGTTGGACTTATGTTTGTTTCTGATCCTGATGGAATTACTCTTTCCAGAACTTTGCCCCTTTCTAACCCTGAGGATCCATATCATCCCACTCTTGAGGTTTCAATCGAAAATAATTACTTTTTTGACCTTAAGTCTACAGTTAAATCTCAGAAAGTTCGTTTCTTTCGTAAGGCTGACTTTATGAAATTAAACAAGTTAATTTTGGAATTTGATTGGTCTGATTTACTGGCATGCGAGGATATAAACATCGCATTACAAAAATTTTATTACACTTTGAACATATTTTTCGACGCTTGCGTGCCGTGGAAATATCCGTCCGCTTCAACGAATGCGCCTTGGTATACAAGGCACCTTATAAATTTAAAGAATAGTATGAGTAGACTTTTAAACAAACATAGATTATCTGGCTGTACAGTTAGTTATTCAAGATACTTAGTAGCTCGGTCCAATTTCACTGTGCATAACGCAGAATGTTATAGGAGTTATATTCGCCGCTGCAGGATTCAGTTTACTCAGGATCCGAAGCAGTTTTATAACTTTGTAAACACTAAGCGTAAACATGTATCTTTTCCCCCACTGCTTACGTTTGAGAACTCTTATGCGAACACCGATCAGGCAATGGCCGATCTCTTTGCACAGTTTTTTCAAACTACCTATTCACCTAGCAGCAGTTTAGCTCAGCCTTACACTTATAATATCCAATCAGCCAACCTTATATTTTGCCCATCTTTCGATCAAAGTGGTGTGTTATCGGATCTTCATAAGGTTAAGCCCGTGTATTCGCCAGGCCCTGATGGAGTACCAGGCTGTGTTCTGAAGTACTGCGCCGACTGTGCAAACCGCTTGTTAAACTCTTTAATCTATCGCTGGAAACTTCGATCTTTCCCCTTATGTGGAAGGAATCCTTCATTATTCCGCTGCATAAAAAAGGGAAAAAATCCGACGCTGCTAATTATAGAGGCATCTCTAAATTGTCAGCAATTCCAAAGCTTTTTGAAAAACTTATCACTCCACATTTGCAACACCTATGTAGTTCAATAATAACTCCGTGCCAGCATGGCTTCATGAAGCGCCGCTCCACCACTACCAACTTATTGGAGCTAACATCTTTTATCACGGATGGCTTCCGGAATGGCTTACAAACAGACGTCATATACACTGACTTTAGTAAAGCATTTGACTCTGTTAACCATTCGCTTCTTATAAGTAAACTCAGTCTTTTGGGATTCCCAACTGATCTTCTTATGTGGATTTCGAGCTACTTATCAGGGAGAACCCAACGTGTTTTCTTTAAAGATGTTACCTCGCGTGTAGTCCGCGCCACATCGGGGGTGCCCCAAGGAAGCCATCTTGGACACCTACTTTTTACTCTGTTTATTAACGACTTGCCCCTTGCCTTAACTAATTCACTTGTACTTATGTACGCTGATGACGTTAAGCTATGCCTTCAGTATAAATTCACTAGCGCCCAGTCTAGACTTCAATCCGATTTGGATAAACTTCAAAATTGGTGTTTAGCAAATAACCTAAAGCTTAATGGATCGAAATGTAAACTTATGTCTTTTTACCGATCTAGTCCTCACCAGGCTTTCTCTATGGGAACGCCTTAGAACGATTAACTCAGGTTAACGATCTAGGTGTCCTATTAGATTTGAAACTTAAATTTACCGACCATGTATCTACCATGGTTAATAAAGCTATGGGTGTGCTTGGTTTTATTAAAAGATGGTCAAAAGAATTTAATGACCCGTACATAACTAAAACGTTATATACATCACTGGTCCGTCCGATACTTGAGTATGGATCGTGTGTCTGGAGTCCTCAAGATCACAGATCTCAAGATCTCAAGATCTTGGAGTACACCAAGATCACATTGAATCTGTACAAAAAAACTTCCTTTCTTTTGCTCTTAGGGAATTAATTGGAATGCAAATCTTTACCTCCCCTCTTAACATAGTAGACTTTTACTAATCAATTTACCATCATTAACAAATCGTAGAACGATGCTGGGTGTCATGTTTCTATATAATCTTTTTTATGGAAATATAGACAGCCAGCATTTACTAACACGCTTAAATTTTAACATTCCTAGTAGAAGGACCAGAAACTTTTGTCTCTTACTCCTCAGCCATTGTAGTTCGACATATGCCCAACACGATCCGTTCAGGGTATTATGTTCGGACTACAATGGTCTCTACCACATCTTATCACTTTGCTCTACTAACAATCTTAAATCGCTTATATTAACCGCCTTATCTATGCAACACACTTCCTCGTAATATCTTTCTCCTAATCCTCGCTTATCTATCTCGGATCTATTCCCGCGATTCGAGCCGTACGTTACGCGGCAGCGTCCCTCGGTCGGCTGGACGGGAGGTGGGCTGTACGTATGCAGTGGGAACCGCGCAAAAAACAGAGACGAAACATGCTGATAACAACAGCTGCAGCTTAGAATATTATTATTATTTTATATGCAATCTTTGGTGGCTGCTTGGCCCAACATCCTCCCCCCATTGAAGGGTGGGCCTTCAATAAGAATTTTGGAAGGGGCAGCAGTCACATTATTGCAGAGGTTATTCTATGGGTTGTCCTCCCTACCACAGAGCGCCGACACATCCCGTGATAGTCCACCGTGGCCAGAAAACACCCAGCCAAATCGAGTGTTCTGAGCAATTGGGAGCCCGTGACCTAACTGGATTTGACCAGCCGACTACAGGTCAAAGAATAAGCCGGCTCCAATCAGCAGGTCCACTCGCTGCGTTTTGTGGAAGTTGGGGTCAGCTAGGTCCATATTGCCAGGAATCTTCCAGCCCGAAGCATCTATGTCCTGGCTAGGCTGATAGTCCGTTATATGTGAAGCTACAACAGCCTCAATTTCCACTGAATATGTGCTAAGGCGGGACTTCAAGCACACATTAACGGATGCTCCATCTGTTTCAAATCCAGCGCCGCCGAAACCGGCCACCGTTGTGGAGCATTTGGAGCGGCCAAGCTGAAGTTCATTCGCCAGCCGCGACGAGATGAGATGCACTTGTGAACCGGAATCCAATAACGCTCGGCAAGGCAGGAAGTTTCCAGATCGACCACGAACGAGTACATTTGCTGTTGGCAGGAGCACTAGCTCAGCATTGCGATCCTGGGTCACAACAGTGTTAATTGAGCGGGATGGGTTCGCACCAGCAACTGCACTGATGGGACGTGAGACTCGTGCGGGTGAAACCTGCCCGCGAGGGTGCAACAGAATATGATGACGGTGATTGCAAGTCGAGCAGCGGGAAGCTGATCATCCGCGAGCGAAATGGCCATCCTCCAGACAAACAAAACAGCGAGCCAGACGCCGCACTTCGTCGTACCGTTCCTCAATTGGCAAAGCACTGAACTTTGGACAAGCAGGAAGCTCGTGAGCCGAAACACCACACAGGGCGCATAGAGCAGGACTGGCGTTAATAACCATGCACGAGGATCGGTTATTGGAGGATCTACCTCAGCCTACTTGGTTAACTGATGAATACGCCAAAAAAAAAGTCAACGCTTTCGAGAGTCCGGCACCTATGCTCTAAGAATCGTGCCATAGACTCCCAAGTTGGCAGGCTACCATCAGTGTTTCCTGCCAGAGAGTCTTCCCATTTGGCCTTTGTGGCAGGGTCCAGCTTTTGAAAAATGATCTGGATGAGGAGGCATCCTTGAATTTCGGCCGACGTTCCAGAACTCATAAGGGCCCGCATATGTCCATTGAAGCGGTCAGCTAATTCTCGAAGAGTAGCAACGGATCCCGGCTCAACTGCCCTTAACTGCAGGATCTCGTTGATGTGAGACTGGAAGATTAAGCGACGGTTGCTGAAACGGTTGCGCAAAAGGTAGAGGGCAACATCATAGTTAGCGTCGGTAATCTCAAGCGCCCTCACAGTCTCCAGGGCTGAGTCCCGCAGGCAGGAAATTAGCCACCTGAGCTTCTCCATCTTGGTCAAGTGCGGGTGGCTGTCAATGGTTGTCCTAAATAGGGCGCAGAAATCCGGCCACTCGGCATAGCCGCCGCTAAATGTTGGCATTGGCAACGGGGGCAAAGAGGGAGCAGGCCTATATGGAGCGTTTGAAATCCCAGCACCATTGGTAGCATCCAACAGCGTAGAGTGAGCAGCAACCCGCATAGAACGCTTGGCCACCTCCACCTGGATGTCAACGTGCACGTCCGTAGCCAGCTGAGAGAATCGCCAATATAAATCGCTGCCGATCTCGCTGTAGTTTAGCTCCTCCAATTCCTCCTGCAGCGTGGTGAAACGGTCGCGCAGACGCTTCTCCATAGACTCGAGGGTCAGAATGGTTCAATCGTCGGTCTGCATCGCAGCCTTGACCTTCCGATGCAGTACCTCCATTTCCTGACATGTTACCTCTGCGCGTCTCCGCAACATCCTCTCACGGCTTGACGCAGCAGATGCAGTAGCTTCAGCTCCAGATTCCATTGTGCAATTAAATTAAAATGCAACTTTGCGACAACAAAAACAACAACGGTGTTTTAGTGGCACTTTTAATGCTGATCACAAGAATTGAACGGGATGATAATCACGTCGGGGTCACCAAATGTTGAGCTATTAATAGTTTTTAATAGCAGCCGAATAACTATACGCGTTTCAAATTATAGTTTCAATATATTTATTTTGGGCTCAATTTAACCCTAATATATGCGGCTCCAATCAACTCCAAATCACAACAAACGCCAAACCAAGAGCTTGCGCAGAAGCTCAACCAAAGCTCCCCAAAGCGCATACGCTACAAATAACAATAAAGCGCATGCGAAACTGGGGACAAAACAGAGACGAAACATGCTTATTATTTTATATGCAATCTTTGGTGGCTGCTTGGCCCAACAGCTTGCTTTGTTAAGCCTTAGTGCCCTCTTACGACAAAAAATGGCAAATTCAAACGTCAATATTAGGATATATTTTTGATTCGAACAGGTTTGGCTTTTTGTAGAGACAATTTTCTTGGAGCACAGTTCAACTATTGGCAGATCTGATGACTCTTGTCATTGTTGCTGTTGATGTTGTTTGTCTACACACTCGCACACACACACTCGAAACATACACAAATTTTCGCCGGGCGCACACATCTCAGATAATGGTGCTGTCAGGAGCGCATTGAACAACATCAATCATACGCACTGTGGTATACTCCGGCGTACAACGCGCTGCCATCTTGCGAGTGACGTGACTCAAGGCCGGGCATTTCTCTCCAATCTCTTTGCCGTGGGCACCTTTGACATATCCCAAATGCGTTGATTTGTAGATGCCGAGATGTGTTAGGGGTGAATGGCGCGTGAATCAGGATCGAGTGAATAGGTGTGTGTAAAGTACGCCGGGTTTTCGCCCGCCGCCGGGGTTACCAGTCCCCGAGCTTCATGGTAGCCAAAACTGGGAGTGCTTCGTTTAGTTGCACGAACCTGACCAGAGGATTTTTCTGGTACCACGGGTGATGAGGATTCACGGAGATGGTGATCCAACTCCTCCTTGTAACAAGCCCTTAAGGGTTGTTGGGAACATAGCTGGCCGTCTTCGAGAGGTCTGGTCACTGACCGCCTCCGAACAGTGAGAAAGCCATGTCCATGAACATGGTGGATAAAACTGTAAACTGTAATAAAAAAGACGAGATTCAATTTTTTATATTCAATTTATTGAGAGCTAATTTCGCGCAATAAAACAAATAGCGGCCCGTCAATGACAACTCCCAAAATATAACAAGAAGAAGACGCAAGCTCCCAAAAGCGCATGCGCTTTTTTTAAGCGCATGCTCATTAAGAAGATAAAGAACTCACAGGGCGAAAAAGGCACACCAACTTCTTCCAAACCCTTGACCATGCATTGCTCCCCCAATAGACCAAAGCGGGAATCGAGTTCTCCTAACGAGTACGGAACGTTGATTATTCCCCTCTTCTTCTTCTGCTTAGGGCAATCCAGCCTCCCGCGGATTGCCTAGTTCAGCCTTCCGAAAATTTCCCAGCCGACTGCGTCGTCGTTGTGAGGTTTCATCGACACTTTGTTATCGATTTATGGATCATTATTATCCATAGGAGATGACACTAAAATTGCAAACTCTATGAGTATATATTTAGTTTTGAGTAGAGTAGATCCAGTGACCAGGCAAAAATGGGAACAGTCACTGGATAATGAGGAATTGCCGCTGTGGTCCGATTTCGAAAAGGTATTAAATCGTAGGTACCAGCATCTATCCGCTGACGAGACTGGCAAAACAAAACAGGAGAAAACTGGGCTTAGCAACAAACTTAATAGAAGTTCGTTGGCTCCTCAGCTAACGCCAAACCAGCTTGCAGTTATTGCAACACTCAAGACCATTTTGTGGCCATTGTGTGGAGTTTGTCAAGTCAGCATCTCTCTTGACAAACGTTTGGAAGCTGGATCACTTCCTCTAGAAAAGACCGGGCTACAATGTAGGCTTCAGGTTTTAGATGAGACAGTTTCTTAAGCGAATGAGTTGCAAGACCAGATCGAGCAGTTAGACGAAATGGATGAATTTGGAGCCGCGTTGGAAGAATTAACAATCACAAACAAGGCAAGGATTATGTCCTGATGTAATGTCTTCAGTACAGCTGAGGACTCCCACCCAGCTACTGCAATTTCTGCAGCCCCACCTCGGGCTAGACTTCCCAGTTTAGCATTACCACAATTCAGTGGTAATTACTCGTAGTTCAAAAATTTTATAAGTCTTTTCGTGACCTTGTTACACAAAGAAGTGAACAGTCCTGTTATTGAGAAATTTAATCATTTAATTTCTTGCCTCTCTGGTGAAGCCTTAGGAACTATCAAGGCATTCCAAGTCACCGAGAGCAATTACGACAAACCTATCGCTAGTCTAAACAGAGTCTATGATAACGAATGTCTCATCTTTGCGAACCAAATAAGTTAATTATTTAGCCTTCCGAAAATTTTCCAGTCGTCTGCGTCGTTGTTGAGAGGTCTCATCGACACTGTGTCATCGATTTATGGATCATTTTTATCCATAGCAGATGACACTAAAATAGCAAACTCTATGATTATATATTTAGTTTTGAGAAGAGTAGATCCAGTGACCAGGCAAAAATGGGAAGAGTCACTGGATTATGAGGAATTGCCGCTGTGGTCCGATTTCGAAAAGGTATTAAATCGTAGGTACCAGCATCTATCCGCTGACGAGACTGGCAAAACAAAACAGGAGAAAACTGGGTTTAGCAACAAACTTAATAGAAGTTCGTTGGCTCCTCAGCTAACGCCAAACCAGCTTGCAGTTATTGCAACACTCAAGACCATTTTGTGGCCATTGTGTGGAGTTTGTCAAGTCAGCATCTCTCTTGACAAACGTTTGGAAGCTGGATCACTTCCTCTAGAAAAAACCGAGCTACAATGTAGGCTTCAGGTTTTAGATGAGACAGTTTCTTAAGCGAATGAGTTGCAAGACCAGATCGAGCAGTTAGACGAAATGGATGAATTTGGAGCCGCGTTGGAAGAATTAACAATCACAAACAAGGCAAGGATTATGTCCTGATGTAATGTCTTCAGTAAAGCTGAGGACTCCCACCCAGCTACTGCAATTTCTGCAGCCCCACCTCGGGCTAGACTTCCCAGTTTAGCATTACCACAATTCAGTGGTAATTACTCGTAGTTCAAAAATTTTATAAGTCTTTTCGTGACCTTGTTACACAAAGAAGTGAACAGTCCTGTTATTGAGAAATTTAATCATTTAATTTCTTGCCTCTCTGGTGAAGCCTTAGGAACTATCAAGGCATTCCAAGTCACCGAGAGCAATTACGACAAACCTATCGCTAGTCTAAACAGAGTCTATGATAACGAATGTCTCATCTTTGCGAACCAAATAAGTTAATTATTTAGCCTTCCGAAAATTTTCCAGTCGTCTGCGTCGTTGTTGAGAGGTCTCATCGACACTGTGTCATCGATTTATGGATCATTTTTATCCATAGGAGATGACACTAAAATTGCAAACTCTATGATTATATATTTAGTTTTGAGAAGAGTAGATCCAGTGACCAGGCAAAAATGGGAAGAGTCACTGGATTATGAGGAATTGCCGCTGTGGTCCGATTTCGAAAAGGTATTAAATCTTAGGTAACAGCATCTATCCGCTGAAGAGACTGGCAAAACAAAACAGGAGAAAACTGGGTTGAGCAAGAAACTTAATATAAGTTCGTTAGCTTGCTCCTCTGCTTCAATTCACTACTTCAAAGAATATAAATGAATATAAAATAATATTGTCAAGTACCAATGTAACTCTAAATGAACCAACACCAATTGTAAAACTTAAAGAATCATTAATCAATCAACAAAAACAAGATATTGTCTACAAATGGATTGTATTTATAAGCCTAATACTTATAGTTGTAAGCATAACAATTATGCTGCCATCTATGCTGCCACCGTCGCTGTCACCGATAAAAGCTATAGTTATAAGAAAATTGAATTCGTAAAATCAGTTTATAATCAATGATCAACCCAATATCTTTATAACTCATTCTTGATATTTAAAAATAAAATTTAAAATTTTTTTTTTTTTGTATTTTAAATCGGAATTAAAACATATTATTTGCATAAGTTTATTGTCAATATCATGAAACGTTACTATTGTGAGTCTTTGAACATTAAGCAGAATAAGTTACTCTGATGTTACTTATAAATATTTGTTAAGCATTAATTACGAACGGATAAACCACAACTATTGCAACATTCTGTGCCAATATCCCATTGAACACAATGTAAACAAACTCCTGTTAATGGTTCGCCGAAGTCGAGTAATTTGTTAAGCAATTCCCTGCGAAACAAGTTAGAGGGTTTCAAATTTGTCATTGGAAGAATGACAAAGCGTAGCTTTACAAGAGCCAGCACGGGAACTCAAGCCCAATTGTTAAACCAAATAGGGACACCCCGGTAAAGTCAATAAAATCCTGATCCAGGCGCTGGGACATATCACATGGAGTTATAAGGATACCGAAGGTCCACGGCGCCCGCAAAAGGAGAAGCAGCGACAGGATCAGCGATGGAAGCAGCAACAGGAGCAGCGATAGGATCAGGAGCAGAGGTGACAACGGGAGCAGCAACAGGTGCGGCGCCAACGACAGGAGCAGCAGGGACGACAAGAGAGCAGCGACGCCCGTAGATCGACGACAACAATGAGTGAGCGGATCCGGCGCTAGGCACCAAGACCACACGTCCTGCTGGGCGCAAGCTTTGGGAGGGCGTGTGTATTGGCACAAACCCGGAGCGGTGATCGGGCATCGACGGCAGGACGAGCGGCTGAGCTCCATTTGTAACGTTATCGAAATAAAGGAGATATTTATAAAACGATGCAGCTGAGTCAACAATGGACAGTTCCAAGGTAACAGCAGCCTAATCAACAATGGACTGCAAGCCAAAGTCAAAGACAGCCGAATCTGCAGTGGGCAGCGATGCCTACACAGGAACATATAAAAAACCCAGCGCAGGCATGCAACAGGTGCGGAGGCATGGGCCAGTGGGTGCAGGAACCTCAGAATTTTGTTCTGCAGGATGTGCGGCGCAATAGGGTTGAGGAGAACAGAATGCTATAAAAGAGCGGGAAACGCGCAGCAATCTCAGCCGTAGAGAGGAAGGCAGAGATAGCGAGGTGCTGCCTCTCAGGTGGTTTATCAGGGGACGATCAGCAATTGGCGGCGGTCAATTAGTGATCAACAATTGGCGGCGGAGCAATTAGTGAAGGCCATGATAGACACCGGGGTAACGGCTAGTTTCATCTCAGAAAAACTAGTGGACAATCCGGGAATCGCCGGAGAGCGGAGAACAACAAGAAGACTGGTAAAGTTGGCCAACGGGAGCCACACAGAGTCTCAAATGGTACTCCAGACAACAGTAAGCTTTGGCAACAAGGAACAAAATTTGAATATGTTAGTGTTGCCAGGCATGGGAGACAGCGCGGTGCTTGGATGGGATTTCCTCGCAGAATTCGGCACAACAATAAACTGCGCAGGCCACCAAGTCACGATCGCGAGAAGACAAAGATAGAGCTTATGCCTGGAGGATAGGCTGTCCATAGCCATAACTGGACCCTCGGAGTAATGGGAGAGCGACCGGGACAAACGGTTAATCGAGGAGGAGCTAGCGGCGTTCACAAACCAGAAGGGGTGTTCGAACGACGACATCTCAATAAAGCAAAGGTACAAAGAACCCCAAGATATAGGGGAGACCAATGAAAAAGGAGAAGAGCTGCTGGAAAAGGGATGCATCGAGCCTTCAAATAGCGCTTACCCATCGTCATGGTAAAGAAAAAGAAGGGTAAATGGAGAATGTGCGTGGGCTTCGGTCAAATAAACGCAAAGTCAGTAAGGAATGCGTACCCGATGCCACGGATAAACTTCATATTGGAACAATTGAGGGAAGCAAAATTTTTCAGCAGCATCGCCCTTAAAGATGGTTATTGGCAAATCCCACTGGAGGAAGGAAGCAGAAAATACACGGCAAGGTCTATACCAGTGGAAGGTGATGCCGTTCGGGTGACACACAGCCAAAGGGCTCTAAAGCAGGTCATAGGCCCGGATATGGATCCGCACGCATTTACGTATCAGGATGACATCATCGTGATTGGACGCACAACGGAAGTGCACATGGCGAATTTTAAGGAAGTATTCCGTAGACTGAAAGAGGCAAACTTAAGAATAAACACGGACTAGTGCCATTTCTTCAGGGAAGAGTTATTATACCTGGGCCACTGGATGACGAGTCAGGGAATTGGCATCGACTACGACGTGGGTGAAGCTCTGACGCAGGACACTGATGAGGGCGAGCGAGTGATCGCTTCCGCCAGTCGAACGCTGATAGGCGCGGAGAAATATTATTCGGCAACTGAGAAAAATTTTTGCTAAGCACAATAATATGGGCAATTCAGCAGATGAGACCATACCTAGAAGGGTACCAGTTCGACGTGATCACGGATGGCGCTAAAGTGGCTGAATAATATAGAGAGCCCACTTGGAAGGATCGCGAGATGGGTCTTCGAGTTACAGCAATATGATTATGTTATCAGCTACAGGAAAGGCAAACTGAATGTAGTTGCAGATGCTTTTTCCCGCCAGCCGATAGTAGAAAAGTTGAGGAATGCCACAGCAAGCGAAGTCTAGAGTACGTAGAAGAGGCAGGCCTGGTTTACCGACATGTTCCGCATAACTTGATCTCGAGGGAGTAGCGGAAGGTCCCGGAGTTGTAGTCAAAGAACGTAAATTGTCTGACTAAATTTACCTGGATTCTGCAAGAGACCTCTCGGGTTGACCAGGCGCTTGCTGTGATCAGGCTGGAGTTGAGGTGGGATGCTTGAAGTCCTGGGTAGGGTTTTCCTCAAGTACCGGTGGTATGGTGGATCGGCTGATTCCTTATCGGCCGGTCCTACTGGCGGTCCGTTTCACGGGAGCAACACTCGAAGTAGGTTAGGTAACGCGGGGTGTACTGGTGGTCCGTTTCACGGGAGCAACACGGGAAGTAGGTTAAGTGACGCGGGGTCTACTTGTGGTCCGTTTCACGGGAGCAATACTTAAAGTAGACTGGTATGCCGCGGATTTTACTTGTGGTACGTTTATACTGGGGCCACGCGAAGTAGATAGTTTTAGAGGGTCCTACCTCGTGAATCGTTTTACACAGGATCACAAGAAGTAGGTCCATTTTAAGTGCCGTAGTTTCAACACTGAGTAACGAGACGATTGACTCTGATTTCGCAACTGTCTTTATTTCAGAAGATCAACTCTTATATAAGATGCTAAATATACATCATTAAATCTAAGAATGGTCAATGTTATGGACGTGCTAAAACTAATTTTAATGCCAGGGTCACCCACCTCTGAATCTGCTGACTCAGATTGTCTGTTCATGTACTGCTTTTCACAAGCATTTCGGCTCAGCTGGCTGGTTTTTGCTTGCTTCGGCCAGTCGGTCATTCTCCCCGCTGATAATGCTGATTCTGCTTCCGGTGCCGTCGACTAGTGCCGGGTTATTAGGTTGGATATTGGTTTATGCTTATCGCTAATTTATTACTAGCTGTGCCAATAGGCTAGTGGGTCTGATGCTTGAATATTGTGACCTGCTGATGCATCTTGATTGGGTAGTAGGTCTTGGCAATAGGTGCCAACATTCTTCCCCCCCCCCATTGAGGTACTCAATAATAGGGGCTGATTTTTTATTTTTGCAATACTATTAGTATCTCCGTTGATCATGTCGAAGCTCTTCTTTCGGATTATTGGTCCTTATTACGGGCGTATGGAGTGGGCCTGTCATGACCGGGACTCCAGAATCCTGCAGCAGCTCCGACCTCAACTTCTGGTATTATGGCCGCATCCTTCCTCGCCTCTCTTGGGATGGCGAATCGCGATCTCATTATCGTCCAGTTCCGACCGTTTGGCCGCGTTGCCCGACGGCGCCTTACTCGTCGTTCGGCTTGGAGCAGTAACGACAAACTTTCTACTGATAGTGGTGCTTCTTAAGATTAACTAAACTTAATAAATCCTTCTTATTTGTGTCTTGTTTGCCTTTTACTGAAGAGTCCCAGGACCGTATACTTCAAATCTCTTGTGATGTCCATCCCTTGTCAACATGGCCAGACCGATTCGTTGTTCGATCAGCTGGAATTCTTCTCCTTGGGTTAATGTCGTGCTCTGGTGATGGGTTGCTGAGGTGTCTTTCCTGGCACACCGCGTGTACCCTGGAATGGAAGAAGTAGCATCACGAAAGCTGTGCGTACCGATGGGTATGAGGCAGCAGAAGGTGAAGGAGAACCACGACGCGCCGATAGCGGGGCATCTAGGCGGAAGAAAAACAATTGCGAAAATAGTAGCACGGTACTTCTGGCCAGGGATGCAAAGGGACATAAGGGAGTATCTCAGGAAGTGCGAGACATGCATGCGGTATAAACCAAGTCAGATGCAGGCCGCAGAAAAAATGCTGACACAGGTCCCAGAGGAGGCATGGGGGACGGTATGTGCTGACTTCGTGGGACTGTTGCCGAGGTCAATTCGCGAAATAATTATCGCGAGATACGCTTCTGCGTAAGCTCTTAGTTTTTATGCACTTGTTACTCGGCATTGTTTTGGATCGGCCGCGGCATTTGTTTTGGGGTTAAATTGACCTACAATACATTGAAATACAAATTAGACCTCGTCTTATTAATTCGGCCGCTTTCAAAACGCTGATAGCTCTACATTTGGTGACCCCGGCGTGATCGCGCCGGTTTCATTTCTGATCATTAAAATGCTTAAAGTAAAACTTGTTCCTGTTTTCTCCATTACCTTGCACCTTGCACGAAAACTTACATAATGGAGTCTGGAGACCAAGTTAGTGCCTCGGTTCCTGCAAGCAGGGAAAGGCTTTTGCGGCGAACAGCAGAGGTGACCTACCAGGAGCTGGAAGCCCTGCATAATAAGGTCAAGACTGCAGTGCAGAAGTACGATTTGACCATCATGGTACTGGAGCCGTTGGAAATTTTTTTTCCCAAGAAATTTGCCACACTCCAGTGTGAGTTAGAGCGATTGAGATCTGTTGAAGTTGGGAGTTGGGAATTATTCTGGAAGTTCTCCCAGCTTGTCGCTGATGTGCGCTTTGACATTCAGGTGGGAATGGAACCTGCACACTCCCCTCGTCTCGACAGAATCATTCATAGCGGCTACGAAGGTGCAAGATGGTCTGTGGAAAATCGGCGCTCATGCAGTCAGGATTTCCCGCTAGACCGGGACATCCAATCGGGTTCTCGGGATTTGAAATTCGAACGAAACTGAAGGGGGCATGCGCACTTGTAACATTCAAAAAATCGAATTTTTTTTTGCATTTTCTTAAAGTATATACATTTAGAAATGATTCGGTGAAAATACACTGAGCTACACATGCTGAAAGGGAGGGGCCTCCGGTAAGTGTAATGGTGAGTTGGAACTTTAAACACGTTTTTCGCAAAACTACGTTTTTGAAGTCGGTGACCATTCTTACTCGAAAACTAGTGACCCGATTGTCTTGAAATTTAGCATCCTCTTTTATTACATAATAATGATTATTATGATGTAATAATTAATAATGATTATTATGATGTAATAAAAGATTATATTGATGACAGGTAAAGGATACGGATATTGTTTTTCGTATACGGCCTATCGTGAATAAGATTTATTTTACCCTTTATGTCTGTTCTACATGGAATTTTTAATTCCCAGGATTTTTAATTCCCAAGCTTTTCTCAATCTTTTTCGATTTCATAAAATAATTGTCTTGTTTCAAATATATTCATAAATATTCGTAATAATTGAATACCCATTAACTTTAGTTACCTTTTTGTATATTGATAACTCATTTTTGTTTTCAAAAGTTCCCTTTTTTATATAACAAGCAGTGGCCCCAGTATCTATTAAAATCTTTAATAGAAGCTCCTTGGTTTTTCTGTCTATCTTATTTAAATAAGGCATTTCCCTGTAAGGTTCTGATCTAAAAAATGATCTTCATTGATATTATTTAATGTGGTTACTTTATTATCTGGCTGATTTTCTGATCCGTCTGGTTCACTTTTTTAGGCTTGAGTTTTCTCTCTATTCTGATTTGTACGATAGTAACTTGAACGATTATTTTGATAATAATTATTATTTTGTTTTATTTTAAACAAATTCCTCAAGAGACCTGTGATGTTGTGTGTTGATCTTCCATTCTGTATTTAATGTAGATTGTTGGCGATTTGCCCTTCCTACCTTCTTTAGTGTTTCTGTTTTAGCACGTTGTTTTTTGTTTTTTTGCTTATTGAAGTCTTTTGTTTAATGCATTTCTGATTTTTGATATTTAATTAATTTTTTTTTGTTTTATTTTTTATTTTTATACTTTTGTTGCGTTTTTTTTTTATTATTTTGTGTTATTGTATTTTTTGGTTTAAGATTTCACACCAGTATTTTAAATTCACCTTTTTCATTTATTAATTTCCATTGTCACAGCATTGTAATTTTGTTGCGTTGATTCGGTGTCGGTGGATTTTTCAATTTTTTCACTAAAAATGTTAAGTTGTTGGCCGCGTGAGCTCCGTTTATAATTAACTATTTTTTCATTAAACAATTTTTGAAACCTTTTTTTTAACACGGCCCCACTTTGGGCGCCAATTACATTTAGTTTTTTTGGATGAATTAAAAATATATAACTTTTTACTTTGGCTTTAGTCTCTTATTTTATAAATGCAAGGCACTTAATATACAAGACACTTTTAAGTACTAAATTATTGGGTGTACAAGTAGAAAACCGCCGTTTTTTTCATAATTTTAGGCTTTAAGCTTTTTAGGCGAAGGTTTTGCTGTTTCACACCCAAGGAATCCGCGAGTTTTTGTTGTGATTGACAAGAATCTTCATCCAGTAGAGCCTCCAAATCCGCGTCTTCAAAATTTTTCACAAGACCCGGTCGATCCTTGTCTTCCACGTCATACTCGCCATTTTTTTACTTTGCAAACCATTCTCGACACGTTCTTTCACTTATACACGACTCATCATAATCATTCGACGCGCTTCAGCTGCCGATTTTTTCGAATTGAACGCGAAAAGCAAAATCTCCCGCAAATGACGCTTATTCGCTTCGAATTTCTACATTTTCGTGAGCCAACGAAATGATAGACAATAAGAATACACGAACGAGGCAATGTAGAGTTGTTAACCGATACTTTAGCTCGCCATTTGGCGTTCCCGATCAAAATCTCTCACCGTTTTGTGAAGATGGCAGCACTTAGTCGAAAACGGCGGTTTTCAACTTGTACACCTAATATTTTGTATGAACCGATCGTGTTCTCGATCCAAATAGGACTGACTTCTGACATTTTTGATATGATCCAATTAACCGCGACCAGAAGCTTATGTTTAGATTAATAGCTTAAGGGGGCATGCGCACTTGTAATTTTCAAAAAATCGAATTTTTTTTTTGCATTTTCTTAAAGAATATACATTTAGAAATGTGTCCACAAAATTTTGAAATGATCCGGTGAAAATACACTGAGCTACACATGTTGAAAGGGAGGGGCCTCCGGTAAGTGTAATGGTGAGTTGAACCTTTAAACACGTTTTTCTCAAAACTACGTTTTTGAAGTCGGTGACCACTCTTACTCGAAAACTAGTGACCCGATTGTCTTGAAATTTAGCATGCTCTTTTATTACATAATAATATAGTACTTAATCGAAGGATTGATTTTTTTATACAAAACTTTTTTTTTACAGCTGAAAAACTACCGCTTTTTTTAACGAAAAACGATTTTTCAACTTTGAAAGGTCGCCATTTTGTCAAATATTTTTTTTTTTTATATCCTTCGATTAAGTACTAGATAAACTTTTAATAAATATAAATCCGTTTCATTTTTTGATTTCAAACGATCCACATTTTCACAGTGTTGGTCACCGCAACTTGGCTTTTTCGGACGGACCTAACTTCGACGTGGCATAACTTGAAACCCCTAAATATTTTCAACTTTTTTTTTTTCAAATTTAAGTTAAAATAATGTACTTTCACATAATAAAACTATATTTAAAAAAAATTCAATAGTTTACGAGAAAAAAATTCGGTAAAAATGCCTATTTTTTGGCCCTCCAACTGCGCATGCCCCCTTAAACAACGATCACGATAGCCAGGACGTGGCCAATTGCGTCTCATCAGTGCCCCTGCTATCCACCGCTCCAAGAAGTTTGTTCGTCCGTAGAGCGTTATGAGGCCACTACGTCGAACTTGAAGTCGCGTGCATAACGGTAGGTCTCGGAGTCGTAGTCAAAAGAACGTAGAAAAGTTCTGACTAAATTTACCTGGTTTCTGCAAGAGACTGCTCGGTTTTACCAGGTGCTTGCTGTGATCAGGCTGGACTTGATGTGGGGTACTTGAAGTCCTGGGCTAGTTCTTCTCAAGTACAGATGGTATGGTGGTTCGGCTGATTCCTTATCGGCCGGAACTACTTGTGGGAAGTTTTACGGGAGCAACACTCGAAGTAGGTTGGATAACGCGGGGTCTACTTGTGGTCCGTTTCATGGGAGCAACACTATCGAAGTAGGTGGATTTTAAGTGCCGTGGATCAAACACTGAGAGACAATTCACTCT
Source organism: Drosophila ananassae (assembly GCF_017639315.1). Taxonomy (NCBI): domain Eukaryota; kingdom Metazoa; phylum Arthropoda; class Insecta; order Diptera; family Drosophilidae; genus Drosophila; species Drosophila ananassae. The sequence continues at coordinate 274,657 of NW_025319069.1, read as the reverse complement.
GATTTCGCAACTATCTTTATTTATCTTTATAAGATGCTAAATTGACCATAATTAAATCTAAGTAAGGTCAATGTTATGGACGTGCTAAAACTAATGTTAATGCCACGGTCACCCACCTCTGAGTCTTTTGACTCTTTGTTCGGAAGGGAACAAAGTGGGAGTCTGCGGCGAGACACCAAGAGGCATTTGAGAAGCTAAAGTCACGGTTACCAGAGGATCCAGTGCTGGCATGTCCGGATTTCTCGAAGAAATTTGATGTCCGTCAAATTAGCGTCGCCTAGTTAGCGTCGAAGTGGAACGGTGGAATCGGAACACAGCAACGAATTTTTTTATTTTCAATTATTTTACTGTTTAGCTACTAAATTGATTGAAATAAAGTTTAGAATTGTTAAGAATTGAAGAATTTATAGTAGTTTCTTACTTTGGGCGGGATCAGCAACCTTAAAATACCATTAAAATGCATTTGAAAAATTGGCCCCACACTGTTTTGGGTCCTAGCTCAGAAATAAGAGGAGGCCCCAAAAAGCCCGATATTGCAGCTAATAGGTCGAAATATTGAGGGTAATTCCTGAAAGTTTCATAAAAATCGCTCCCTACGTTTTGGAGAAAATCGGATAAAAGTGGGCCAATCTCGTTGACGGCCCATACAAAAATGACCACCAAAAATTGTTTTTAATATTCTGAAGCTCTAAGAGGAGGCCCCCATATGCACGGTAGTTGAGTCGATGTATCACCTTTTCTAGTATATCTGGAGCAAAAATCATTCAAATCGCTCCCTACAATTTTGAGAAAATCGATTTATAGTTCCCCATTGATTTTAATTGATAAGGGAGGCGCCAACAAGTTCGTTCCACTAGTTCCAAATCTACAGACCGCATGAATATGATTATTGAGTCCTTTACAGAGGATGCCCCATTATGCACGGTATGCCGTTGCAAAGCTAATTTTTCATATAATTTAATAAGACTATTTGCATTAAAATCGCTCCCTACAATTTGACGCAATTTATCTTTAAAAATTTCTGCATTTTCTTAACCAATACTGGACCTTGTTCCCAACACAAATCGCGCCAATGTTAAATTTGAATGGCCCCACATGCTTTCTTTATGGAGGATGCCCCATTTTGCACGGTATACCATTGTAAAGCTAATTTTTTTCTGAATCGAATGAGATTATTTCTATCAGAATCGCTCCCTACGATTCGATGGAATCAAGTCTTCAAAATTTCTGAACCTATTTTACCAATACTGGCCCCATAACCGGTTCACATGTTTTGATGCTGGCCAACATGGCGGCAGCCATGATCGAATTTGAATTTCCCCATTATCTCCCCTTATAGAGGATGCCCCATTTTGCACGGTATATCACGAGAAAGCTAATTTTTTTGCTTAATCGAATACCGGTCGTTCCATTCAAATCGCTCCCTACGATTCGATGGAATTAAGTATTCAAATTTGTACATGCTTAACAGGTGCTTAACAGCACAATGTTGTAAAAGCTCAACAGCCACATGTGTTGGCCTATTTTCAACACTGAATGGGCGCCATTCCCCAAGCATGTACATATGTATATTTCAAGCATGTACAAATTTCTCTATTCGTTATACATATGTAGGTGTTCTCAGAACTGTTGATTCTTATTTCTCTACTATTTTTCCAGCTTTACCTTCTACCATCTAGCCCTGCTGCTGAAACAGAAGATCACAGAGTTCCATTATTATTTTGCTTTACGTTCTATCACAAAGATCACAGAGTTCCAGGCATAGATGGAGCGGGTTATCCTGCATAACGATACCGTGGAGTAAAACGCCAACATTGAGTCGCTGATCCTCGGATCCTCGATCTTTGACGCTCAGCTACTAGAGTTCCAGGAAATTGATCTGTGCAAACCACCAGTACTGACTCGCATTCTGTCCGTGATGGAGAAACACAAGGCGGTGGCAAATGAAGCAGCTGTCAGTGACCTTAAGCAACTGATTCTACTGTACGCCTCCAGATAGGAGGCAGCACTAGCTCCAGGTGCCAGCAACCGACGCAACCGAGGATCGCGCATCTCAGCAGCTGCTGATTTTAGGTAAGGTGTTTTGTATTCACTTTTAAATGATTTTCAAATATTTATTATATGTGGCAGGCAAAAGAAGCTGATGCGCATAGGATCAATCTCCAGTTGGGCTGAATTCTCTGGCTCTTAGCGCTCCGTCAACTCGAAATCCCACATTGGTAGCAGTGATTCGAACTATTCTTCATCCCACTACAGTGGGCGCTCAAGGGGACGTGGCTTGCGGATCAGCAACATTGTGCAGGCCCAGATCGAACAACTCTTCACGGCCGTGGCCAAGTACGCCATTTGTAGCTTCGATGTCACCTGCCTGGGATCACTACCGTTGAAAGACAAAGTTTGCAGGAGCCACTGCGTCAGCTCTATCTGGCGGAGTTGGCCAATAAGGTGAGTACTACACATGGAATTTTGAAATAACTCATATCATAATCCTCGTAATCTTATAGAAACTCAGTTCGGGCTCTTTGGACATCTGTGCCACGGGACTACGGGTAAAGGTCAGGCTACGGCCATCTCGAAAGGAGCCAGTCCCGACGGAGCGGAGGAGAATGAGGCCCATTATTACGCCCTTCCACAAAATTGCCGTGTGGTCACCTTGGTCAGGTAAGATTAGTAGATTACACTTCGAATTCATCTAATGTGACTTTCATTTTAGAATTCAACTCTTGTAAACTCTTGAATCACATCATCAAGAGGGACTTCCCGGGACTATGACCCCAGGTGGTGTACAACATCAGCTATCTATCTGCAGAATCATGATGTCAACGGCTGGAATGGCGCCCTGATGACCACCTGATCGAAAATCTTACACCCATTCGGAGAGCAATGATAGGGAATATATAAGATGGTGAGTATATAACGAGCATAACTTTATAATCACTTTCAAACCTGTGTCATTCAAACCAGTTCCCGGGACAAGGGCTCGAGGGATTGGTCACGATCACCGGAATACTGAAGCCATCGGTCCCGAAGGAAGCGATCGGAACGCTCTCGCTCGCAGTGTTTGCAGCTTCGCCGCCTGCCAGCTTTAATTGATTTACCTACGCGACCACGCTCTCCTGATACCATGGACTACGACGAGGAAGACTCGCGCTTCCACTATAAAATGCAAGCGTCTCACTACAGGCACTCTTCCGAGTCGCTTCATTGCGGAGATAGGGATCGGGATGATGAAGAGCGATCGTGTACACCGCAGGAGCAGTTCGAGCCCATTCTCAGCGACGATGAGATCATTGGTGACGACGAAGAAGACGATGCAGAGGACGCAGCGGCGATTGCGGAATACGAAAGGGAGTTGGAAGCAGCGGCGGCTGCAGCTCCTCCCGCCATCAACGCCTTCGAGCCATGGCAAAAGCCACTGCAGTTCTACGAAGGTTCTACAAAACTACAAGCGACGCAACTTTGTGCTTCAACAGTTCTTCAGCAACGATGAAGTGCATCTGCGACAGGCGGCCCATGTTGTGCAAATCGCTCTAAGCTGCCAAGCGGCCTGCATGCAGCCACAGCTCGCTTTTAACATTCGCCATATAAAGCTGGGTGCTCGGATGGCAGAGCCCAGAGGCTGCAGTGAGGAGCTGTTACAGCAGTTACTTAAGGAGCACCAATTCGACCCATTCGAGGCGGTCTTCAAGCTGTACCATGAACCCTTTATAGCCTTCTCCATAAAGCTTCGGCTTCTCAAAGCCGTGTATGCTCTGCTGGACACCCGCCTGGGAATTGCGCATTTTCTGAAAGCGCCAACGAATGGATACGAAGCGGTAATAGAGACCCTGAAGACTGCCAAGCTAACGCGGTCGAAGTACGCCCTGCAAGCCATCATCAAGACGATGCATCTGTGGGAAGCCCTGGGGACTGTGCACCATTGCTGCGAAGGCTATTTTTGGAGAGGAATCCAGAAAAGAGCAAAGACGCCGAGTTCAAAACGGAGACAGTGATCATCTGCAAGAAGATAGAGTACTCATTCCAGATGCTCATGGAGGCAGTGAGCACCAGCCAGTTGAGCTACCAGCAACCCCGGCGCTTTCTACCCGTGTCTAAGAAATTCGAGGTGGTCACCGATTCCATGGCCCAACGGAGCTTCGCCAATGCCTTGCAGTCCTTCTTGAGGCACCACGCTCTGGCGGAATCCCTACTGTTGACACTCCCGCATTTTTTTCTAACCCCACCCGCTCCAATATGCCCGCCCCAAATACAAATAAAATGTTTATTATTAATTTTATCTTGTTTTATATTTTTTCTTTTCACTTTTTAAGAAATTTTAATTTTCAGAATCTTCAGAATCTTCAGAATCAGGACCGGCAGTCACTGCTGCTTCTGCTTGCATTGCTGCAGCTGGTTCAGTGGCTGCTTCTGGACCTGCTGCTCCTGTTTCTGTGGCTTCTGGGTTGCGGGCCCGCCGTGGCCGACGTCGGAGCTGGCCTGGCGGCGCTCCCGGGGCCCGTTCTCCTTGCTCTCCCGGGGCCCGTCCGCGGGGCGCTCCCGGGGCCCGTCCGCGGGACGCTATCGGGGCCTGTCCTCGGGGCGCTCCCGGGGCCCGTCCGCGTGGGGCTCCCGGGGCCCGTCCTCGTGCCTGTCCCGGGGCCCAGCGACCACGGCGTGGCACATATTCGTATAAAGCTACGTTCTGAAAATATATTAAAACGTATGATTGTATTAGCGATCGAATAATACTAAATAATGTATTATTACTACTTACACAATTTTTTATGTACACCGGCATCGTCTCAATTGTTAAATGGAAATGGGGAATGGCGCCCATTCAGTGTTGAAAATAGGCCAACACATGTGGCTGTTGAGCTTTTACAACATTGTGCTGTTAAGCACCTGTTAAGCATGTACAAATTTGAATACTTAATTCCATCGAATCGTAGGGAGCGATTTGAATGGAACGACCGGTATTCGATTAAGAAAAAATTAGCTTTCTCGTGATATACCGTGCAAAATGGGGCATCCTCTATAAGGGGAGATAATGGGGAAATTCAAATTCGATCATGGCTGCCGCCATGTTGGCCAGCATCAAAACATGTGAAGCGGTTATGGGGCCAGTATTGGTAAAATAGGTTCAGAAATTTTCAAGACTTGATTCCATCGAATTGTAGGGAGCGATTCTGATAGAAATAATCTCATTCGATTCAGAAAAAAATTAGCTTTACAATGGTATACCGTGCAAAATGGGGCATCCTCCATAAAGAAAGCATGTGGGGCCATTCAAATTTAACATTGGCGCGATTTGTGTTGGGAACAAGGTCCAGTATTGGTTAAGAAAATGCAGAAATTTTTGAAGATAAATTGCGTCAAATCGTAGGGAGCGATTTTAATGCAAATAGTCTTATTAAATTATATGAAAAATTAGCTTTGCAACGGCATACCGTGCATAATGGGGCATCCTCTGTAAAGGACTCAATAATCATATTCATGCGGTCTGTAGATTTGGAACTAGTGGAACGAACTTGTTCGTGGACTGGTTCCGGTTCACGAGTTGGCGCCTCCCTTATCAATTAAAATCTATGGGGAACTATAAATCGATTTTCTCAAAATTGTAGGGAGCGATTTGAATGATTTTTGCTCCAGATATACTTGAAAAGGTTATACATCGACTCAACTACCGTGCATATGGGGGCCTCCTCTTAGAGCTTCAGAATATTAAAAACAATTTTTGGTGGTCATTTTTGTATGGGCCGTCAACGAGATTGGCCCACTTTTATCCGATTTTCTCCAAAACGTAGGGAGCGATTTTTATGAAACTTTCAGGAATTACCCTCAATATTTTGACCTATTAGCTGCAATATCGGGCTTTTTGGGGCCTCCTCTTATTTCTGAGCTAGGACCCAAAACAGTGTGGGGCCAATTTTTCAAATGCATTTTAATGGTATTTTAAGGTTGCTGATCCCGCCCAAAGTAAGAAAATACTATAAATTCTTCAATTCTTAACAATTCTAAACTTTATTTCAATCAATTTAGTAGCTAAACAGTAAAATAATTGAAAATAAAAAAATTCGTTGCTGTGTTCCGATTCCACCGTTCCACTTCGACGCTAACTAGGCGTCGCTAATTTGACGGACATGAAAATTGTACTGCAAACAGACGCCAGCGACTACGGCTTGGGTGCAGTTCTGACGCAGGACACTGATGAGGGCGAGCGAGTGGTCACCTACGCCAGTCGAACGCTGATAGGCGCGGAGAAAAATTTCTCGGCAACCGAGAAAGAATGCCTACCAATAATATGGGCAATTCGGCAGATGAGGTCATACCTGGAGGGGTACCAGTTCGACGTGATCACGGATCATATGGCGCTGAAGTGGATGAATAATATAGAGAGCCCACTCGGAAGGATCGCGAGATGGGTCTTCGAGTTGCAACAATCTGATTATGTTATCAGCTACAGGAAAGGCAAGCTGAATGTAGTTGCAGATGCACTTTCCCGCCAGCCGTTAGTAGAAAAGTTAAGGAGTGCCACAGCAAGCAAAGACGTTGAGTACGTTTGGATAAACGCACTAAAAAGGAAAATGCGAGAAAACCCACAGAAGTGACTTCGTGGGATCGTTGCCGAGGTCCAAACATGGAAATATCATGCTATTGGTAATGATCGATCGGTTTTCAAAATGGACAGAAATGGTCCGAATGCGGAAGGCCACATCTGAGACGCTGCAGAAGGCGATTCGAGAAGGATTATTCCGAGATACGGGGTGCCAAAAGGGATGGTGGCAGAAAATGATGTCTAGTTCACCAGCCGGAGCTTCAAGAAATTCCTCGAGGAGCTCGGAGTTCGTCACCAGTTCACCGCACCATACACGCCTCAGGAAAACCCGACGGTAAGGGCAAACCGGACGGTGAAGACGATGATTGCCCAGTTTGCAGGAAAGGACCAAAGGACGTGGGACGAGCACTGGCCGGAATTGATGCTGGCGGTGAACTCGAGCGTGTCGGACTCCACGGGGTACTCTCCGTGCTTCATCACCCAAGGCAGAGAGCCAAGAATGCCGAAAGCAATTTTCGACCAAGGGGCATTGGGGACAGGAGAAGCACAAGCCACTCCCTCAGAAAATGCGGAAAAATTACAAGAAGTGTTCGAGCTGGTGCGGAGAAACATGGAGCGCGCGGCGCAGGAGCAAGCTCGGCACTACAATCTGAGGAGGCGGGAGTGGAGCCCGAAGATCGGCGACACAGTGTGGGCAAAAGAAGACCATCTATCTAAAGCGGCCGAAGGTTTTGCGGCGAAGCTACCGCCGAGATACGACGGGCCATATGTAGTAACGAATTTCATTTCGCTGGTGATCGCCGTGCTACGTCACGGGAACACAAAGAAAGAGAGGAGAGCCCACATAAGCGAGCTAAAAGCCCAGGCGGAGGAATCGGCACCGCAGGCGTAGGACAGAAGGAAAAGGAGAATGTGCAATCACCAATAAGGGCAACAAGAGAAAAAAAAAAAACACAAAAAAAAAAAAAACTGCAGAACACATACACATCCACGGACCTCTGGCGGTCCGTAAATGTACCTGTAACTCAGAGTTGATAAGTATCACCGACATAGTTAACTACGGAATTGTTGATAACTGTCACGAATGCGTCCCGAAAGATCAGTCCATAAATGATGCATCAAGATGTATTAAAAGAACAAATCAAAGATCAACAAAAATCCCCGTCAAGCTCCAAAACGGAAAATACACACACAATCACGGAATTACACGAACAACCGGAGAAAGGAGGAGACCCACAACGGGAGCATGGATGTAGACGAAAGAACCGCAAGAACGGATCGATTCCAGGCGGCAGGCCTATAAAAGGCAGCGGTGGACACCGGCCGGCCTTCTTCTTTTTTCTACAAGACTACCATGGACGCTACACAGACGCCGTCATCCCACGCATCACCGTTGGTCTCCTCGGACGAGAGTGTCCTGGAGATCCTGGATTTGCCAGGATGGGACGTCCGGCGGCTCCAGTCGACGAGGAGGGTCCTCCGGGTGATGGCCCGGGGGGCCAATGGAGTTAGGGCGATCCCGGTGGGCAGAGCCAGGACGGAGGAGGAGGACCACCGGCCGAGCCAGGAACTTCAAGCGCTGAGAAGGAGGAGGATGAGGAGCCAGGACCGGCGGAAGGCGGACGCTACCCTGGCGCTGGCAAGGGCCAGGAGTAGGTTGGCCGAGGAGATGGCCGGAGAAGCAGTCCGCCAATGGAAGGCGGAGGCAGCGGCAGGGCGTGCCGCGATGCTCCAGAGAGCGGCGCGCCGGAGGTGCCAGCAGAGCAGGGCCACCCGGCGGGGCCGTTGGGCCAGGAAGGAGGCGCACGACGCGCGAATAAGGAGGATGACGGGGCCACGGGAATGGCCAAGCCGGAAGTGGCAGCCGGCGAGGCCACCCACCCCGCACCCGCAGGAGCGCCAGGAGGAGGAGGCAGAGGAGGAGCCATGGACGCGAGGTCCGTGGGTGTGGCCAGCCCCGAAGGAGAGGCCGGGGCTGGAGAGGCAAGTCTCCTGCCCGGAGAAGAGGCCTCCGAGGCCGGTGCTCAAAAGAGCAGAATCGGCAGGAGATGGAGGAGCACTGCCCGAGCACAATTGGCCGCCGGAACTGAAAAGAAAGGTGGAGGAAGAGGCCCGGAGGAGGAGGGAAAAGCCGGGCAGGTGGAGTGTTGTCTGGCAGATCGGGCCAGAGAGTTTTCGGGTGCGCGGCGGACAAAACGGAATACGCGTCACCCGAAAACTGTAGCATAAACAAAAAAAAAAAGAATAAAATAAACAGCTCCAAAACAAAACACTTACAAGAAAAAAAGGGGGGAAGGGGAAATATATATACATATACATAAATATATATACATAAAAATATATATACATAGTAAAAATATATAAAATAAGAAAAAAAATTTAAAAAAAAATGAAAAGAAAATAAATACAAGAAAAAACCAACAAGAGAAAAAATATATGTGTTAAAAATATATAAAAGAAGGAAAAATATTTGAAAAAAAGGGAAATGAAAAAATACAAAAAAAAATGATAAAAGTGGAAAATATATAAGGTTCAAGAGTACATATATATAATTATATATACAAAAAAAAAGGAAAAAGCGGTACTCACAACAGCATAGGGAAATGGAAGGGGAACGACCCTAAAATCACCCGAAGAAGGGGGGAAGTGGATAAGGGTATCCACACACAAAAATATCCACACGCAAAAGGAGGAAAAAACAAAAAAAAAATCAAAAACAAAAAATTTTGCAAAACAACAACAAACATGAAGCTGGAACCACAAAGCTTCTGTCGTTCCCGAAGAAGGGGGGAAGTGTGAGGAGATTAGATCTCCCCCACGGCAAGACAGGTGGCAAGAGGGGCAGCAGCTGGGGAGGAACAAGCAAGTCAGCACTGCAGCGTCGGATGGGCCAGCGCGGCTATGTTTAGAAAAACGGAAAGGGAGAAATGCGTCGAGCACAGACGGCATGCGGGGGCAGCAGACACAGACGGCATGCGGGGGCAGCAGCGGGGGCAAGAGGAACTCGCACGGCGTCGCGCACGAAAGAAGGAGGAGGAGGAGGAATCACCGTGGAACGTAACGGTCCCGGCCGGGCCTCCGCGGCCGCGCTCGAGGGTCATAGGAAACAGCGGGGACGTCGGGGAACGAAGCGGCCGGCGACTGCGCAGCTGTGTTTACAAAATGCATAAAAACACAGAAATGCATTTGGAATGTCCAGGGGGGGATCGCGGGGTATCGGGACGAAGTCCGATGACCGGCACAAAAATAATGCGGATCGGAGGCCCAAGCGGCTCAATCGGAGGAGGGACAATAAAGAAAGCCCGCCAATAGAAAGACGGCGGGATTGGAGAAAGCTAACGGAGAAAGTGAATGAGCGGAGGATTAACGGCAGGAAGTAGATTTGCAAGGATTAACGGGCGCCTCTGGCACTATATAAGGAGGGCCCCTGGAGCGAATCGAGGCCGAGTCTTCTAGGGAAGCTGGGAGAGTGATTGAAAGACCCCCCGTGGGTAAGTCTGCCATTCAAGTTGGAAAGTTTCCTTGGAAGAGTTAGGAGTACAGGCTGAAGGACCCCCCGTGGGTAAGTCCGAAAGTCCTAAGTGCGGGCTATTAAAGCGAGTGAGCGAGGATCTACGACAAATAGCTTAAGGACCCCCTGTGGGTAAGTCCGGCGGCGGTACGCGAATCGAGCAAGGAGCAAGGGGAAAAGGATCAAGGATCCGCGGCAAAGCTAAGGCCCAAGGTTAAAAGAGTCGGGTGGAGTTATTCCCGGACACGACAGGTATCCTGGTGTAGTGGCGGCAACGACGGGTCAGCCTGGCGTACGCCTTGTCTGCTCCTGACCGTTCGATCCAGGTGTGATCCTGTAACGCGAGGGATAGCCAACCCGGGAACTCAAGCCCAATAGTAAAACCAGGCAGGGACACCCCGGGAAGTCAAGAGAATCCTGATCCAGGCGCTGGAGCGTATGCGCAGCGTATCACCTGGAGTTAAAGGAGACGCGACGCCCAAACCTCGGGCCTACCATAGATCCTGCGGGGCGTAGGCACGCAGGTGTTTGGAGGCGAGTGGCGAACGCGACCTGGGGCGTGTCCTGTATGGTAGGAAGGCCCTTCGTGCCCTGATCCGGCCGCTAAGCAGCGAGGAGCATATCCTGCCCGGCGTATGCCTGGGAGGTGAGCCACTCGGTCTGTTAACACGGGTTAGGTGCCGGCCACGGCGAAAGGGCAAATTCAGGCAAGCCAAGGGTTCCGAGGTCCACGGCACCCTAAACGGAGAAGCAGCAACGACGAGGGAGCAGCGGCAACAGTAGAGCAGCGACGACGAGGGAGCAGCGGCAACAGTAGAGCAGCGACGACGAGGGAGCAGCGGCAACAGTAGAGCAGCGACGACGAGGGAGCGGCAGCGTCGGCCAGGCAGCGGCAGCAGAAGATGACAAGCAGGAACACAGGCCCCGCAACCAGAGTCCGTGAGTCCGAACGAAGGGAACCGAGAGCCGTTTCGGCGCCAGGCACCAAGACCGCACGACCTGCCGGGCGCAAGCTTTGGGATAAGCTTTACAATAAAGGGGATTTATTTGAAAAGAAGAAATAACGTGTTATTTCTGGGCTCGGGCAATCACGTCGAATTCATAAATTCGGTGGAACGTCTGTTCGGCGTCTGTTGCGAGCAAAACATAGCAAAACAGTTCGTTACACCATGTAGTACTAGGCCTTCTTTCTGATTGGTCAATGCGCATACAGGACTCTTTGTCCTCTCTTGACCTTGCTTCTGGCTCCCTTTTGGAGATGCATGTTACCCATGCCGAATAGGACGTGACTTCCACTCCTTGAAGTTCCTTGGTTACTGGCCCTTGCACTCTGTGCTCTTCTGTTGTGAGATGAAAACCTTGGGCTTGTGGTTCGGGGTCCGTCTGCGGCTCTCCTTGTTGATCCGCCATGAGTGGGGAGCTTTGTAATCTTCCGGATTTTACTATTTGCTCCTTGCCGATGCATGCAATCAAACTTTGTCGTGGCTCGTTAGCTTCCAGTGTCCAAGCCGCCGTATTACCGACGACTTGTTCTGCCTTGGTATTAGGAGCTGATTCCGGTCGCACTGGCCCCATCACAATCCATCCAAGCGCGGTATTTTTTAGTAGTGGCTGTCCTTCTCCTAAATATGCCTGGCTGGCATACGCTGGGAGATGATTTCGGCGCCCAAGAACAGATTAATATTCTGGGGCTGCGTAAATTCAGGATCGGCTAAGCGCAACTGAGGTGAGATATTTCTTGGCGCTTGAATAGGGTGGGATGGTTGATTGAGCATTATTTCCGGTAGTACAACGACGTTGATTTGATCTTTGAAGTCAGTGGTTAATGATGATAGGGTCACCAGCCTTTTTTCGTGATCTTTTAGTTGCTCCTCCCAGTGTAGCGATTGCCCAGTGTCAAGATTGGCTCCCAGTTATCTGTTGACACCTTGAGTGCGTTGAGAGTGGCGATCGTTCGGAGCACGGTATCATGTAAGCTGCGCAGCTGGTCCGCTGATCCATTTGTTCTGGGGTGTCCGAAAAGCTCTCAGCCTTTAATTTTGGTATCGATTCTTTAGTCGTTGCCGGGCATCCTGGTAACTGGTCTGTCCGCCAATTGACGGTGAGATTAGGTTTATTGCTTCACCTGTTACATGAAGCAATAAACCTAATCTTCACCCGCTGTAGTCTTGATTGTGGATGCATTCCGTAAAAATTTCGTAGAATCGTAGCCAATGTCGGTAGTCCCCGTCAAACTTTGGAATTTCTACTGGTGGTATTGCAAACGGAGGTGCGATTGCGGGTTTCATAGCTCCTTCATGTGTTGTCTGACATGTGTGGACACTTTCGAAGACAAGACGAAGACATAGCAACAGAACAACAATCACACGAGCGAAAACAAATTTTTGTAGTCCAAAACTGACTCTCAAAAAATGAAGAGGGTGTTAGAATTTTCATAATTTTAAGCACATCTGCAAAATTCTGCAAAAAAAATTTACACGTTTAATACCTTAAGAGCCAGGCGAACACATTGGTATACAACTTAATTGTGGATTTTTGTGGGGTCACTACTAAAACTTTAGCTAAACATAAAAAACAACGTTCAAAATATAGACAAAAAACATGTATTTTTTCAAATTAATACAACAAAAACTGTTTAACAAGTACAATTTTTTATTATATCTCAAATTTTAGTAAATACCTTCAACTTCAATCCATTACAAAATTTTTAAATTTGGATACTTAAAAATTATCTGACCATTTCAAAGTTCGGTTTTGTTCTGAAAAATCCGCGATACATGCACTCTTTCTTCAATTCCATTTTTAGAAAGAACGGTTAATTTTTCAAACAATCCTAATTGCCACAAAGAAGTTTGGACAATTTAGATGCGATTTGTTTACTTTTCCTATATTTTTGTTGTTATGGCTTTTTTTATTTTTGGTCTATGGGCGCAACCACTGTGAGATGGGATTCCATCCGAAAATATAGCTTCATATTTTTTCACAAGCTCTTCTAGCGCTTTGGCCTTTGTTAAATACTCATTCTCATTAGTGGTAGCTCATGGAGCTTGGCGTCATTTTTTATAAACTGGGTCCACAAGTGGGTAAACTGTTGGAGTCTCTCCTCGAAGTATCCTTCCTTGAGTTTTCGCTCTGTGGAGTCCTTAGTGAAGTTTCTTATTAGCCTTTGGGTGCTATGTTGTTTTCAATTTGCTCATCAATGAGCATTTGGATTACGGGGTCTGATTCTGATCCTATGGTTGCGATGTCTCTTTTTTTTTTGTTTTTTTCGATGAGTTAAATTGCGTTGCGGTTCAAGTTGTGATCCTTAAGAAAAGGATCACGTCGGGGTCGCCAAATGTTCGTCCGTAGAGTTATGCGGCCACTACGTCAAACTTGAACACGCGGTAATAACGGTAGGTGCTTGCTGTGGTCAGGCTGGAGTTGATGTGGGGTACTTGAAGTCCTGGTTCGGCTGATTCCGTATCGGCCGGTCCTACTCGTGGTCCGTTTCACGGGAGCAACATTCGAAGTAGACTGGTAAACCCCGGGTTTTACTTGTGATCCGTTTACACAGAAGCCACTCGAAGTAGGTTAGATAACGCGGGGTCTACTTTGAGTATTGTACAATTGGTGAACCAGCCAGACGGAAGCAGCTCAGCAGCAAGCAGCATCAGTCACCGCCCACCACAATGTCAGGTGTTCTTGAACCTCGACACGGAGCACAGGTGGCAGATAATCACATCGAGTAAAGCATGTTTCTGCTGCATCAAAATACATCGAACAAGGCAGAACACAAAGTCTCGTCAGTACGCATAAAGACGACAACCACAGAAGTAAATTTTTTCGCATCATTTCAGCTAAGCTGCGCAATGGCAGCAGGATGATCGAAATCTATGCATTCCTAGACGAAGGATCCTTAGAAGACGCATCTGTATTCCAAAGACAAGGCCAAGCTGCTCCGATATATTTGCTGTGGACCGCAGAAACAACCCGATTTGAGAGTGAATCCGTGAAAGCATCAGTCCAAACCTCGGAAACCAATTCCAATAGATTTTGTTGTCTGAATAACGTCCAGACCGTTCAGAACCTAGCACTGCCAAAACAGACAGTCGAGATGAAAGAACTACGCAGCAGATTCCAGCATTTGAGAGACTTACCGCTAGAGTCCTATTCTGCCCAGCCGACATTGCTAATCGGGTCAAATAATTGGAAGCTAGTAGTCCCTCGCAGGATCCGAGAAGGGAAATGAAACGAACCGATAGCATCGAAGTGTTTGCTAGGATGGACCATCCAAGGACCGACGAACCCACAACGATCCATTGTCATGTATCACTGCGACTGCGATTGGCAGGAGCTTCATGACGACATCAAGAACCATTACAGCCTCGAGACGCTCGTACCATGTAAGCTATATTCAGCCGAAGATGAGCTGGCAGTTAAAATATTAGAGACCTCGTGCCAAGAGAAGTCAGGAAAATACGAAGTCGGTTTGCCGTGGCGTGGTGGCATCGACAAACTGCCAGAGAGCCACGGTAACGCTCTGAAGCGCCTACACAGGCATCGATAATTTTGGCCCGTTATTGTTGAACGCCTATAGTCTTGACACAAGTTCATGCATCATGTGCCTATCCAATTTTATGGCGATTCGAGGGACACCAACGGAAATATTCTCAGACAATGGTACGAACTTCAGAGCCACGAAAAAAGCCGTGCAAGAGGAGCTGAAAAAGATCGAGCACGATAAGATCGCCATTAAGTTTGATGGTATAAAGTGGTGATTCAACCCACCAGGATTAGCATATTGCCACGAAAATATTGCTTCATATTAATTCACAAGCTCTTCTAGCGCTTTGGCCTTTGTGAAATACTCATTCTCAGGACTTTGTTCTAGCTAATGGAGCTTGGCATTATTTTTTTTAAACTCTCCTCGAAGTATTCTCCTGATTTCGCAACTATCTTTATTTCAGAAGAACAATTCTTATATAAGATGCTAAATTATAAATAATTAAATAAAAGGAAGATCAATGTTATGGACGTGCTCAAACTAATGTTAATGCCAGGGTCACCCACCTCTGAGTCTGCTGACTAGATAGCTGCTTTTTGCTTGCTTCGGTCAGTCGGTCATTCTTCCCGCTGATAATGCTGATTTCTGCTTCTGTCGCCAACTACTAGTGCTGGGTTATTAAGTTGTTCTGTGCTTATTGCTAATAGGTTAGTGGGTTTGTATATTGCAACATGCTGATGCATATTGATTCGATCAAATTACTAAGTGTGCATATAGGGTTGTAGGTCTTGGCACTAGGTGCCAACACGGGGCACGCTTCAACTGGAGTCCCTTTCTTGTGGGGCATCCATTTTTTTGATTGAGCCCATATAAAATATCGTGGAACATCAGAATACAGCAGTGTTCTTGCGAAGTTACCAAAAGCATCAGCACGATTGCACAGTTAAAAAAATTCGGTGAGCGTGATTTTTGGTGGATTAGCAGCACGATCAAGCGCTGTTTCGTTCGTGAAATATACGCGCTGGCCGTTATTAAGATTAACAGCTAAAGGCTGGATCTCGTTAATGAATTGGGAAACCAAAAATACGCCAGACAGCTTCATTCGAGCTGATATACCGGCCAATTTAATAATTAGTAATTTCATCATTTGTATTCAGCCGATATGCATTTACATTAGTATTATCCATTCTAAACACAGCCATACCACTTCCTTTATTGAAATACTTGCAAACATATTTGATACTCTTCACAGAACTACATGACTCGACATTAATATGAGCGTGGAATGTCTTCCTCAGTAGAGGTGAATATGGTACCACCCACCGATTGTTAATGTGGATTTTTGCGTTTTTAATAGTTGTAATGAACGATTGTCCGCCTTTTTGGATACTTCTTTGACGATATATTGGATAGCCGTCAATATGCGTGATCGTATCATTAGTGAAATCTTTAGAAAAACGTTTTGTACATTTTCCGTCTACCATGCAAGATAATGAACGATTAAAATTCCCGCAATTGTAGTCCAAGTGTGTCAGCCATCCTTCTGGTGATTATGTTAATCTATGAGCCAGAATCTAGGAGTGTGCGGCATTGCTGAGGGGTTCCGGCTGTATTGCCACTTGGGCGGTTGGTAACAGAACGGTGGGCTTATCTGTAAGCAGGGCTGTGGCTGAACACACCACTCGTGATGAACTGGATCGAAGTGGAGCTGTCGACGTATTTTTTTGCATTATTACTTGACTGGTTGCCTGACGCTCAAGGTTTTCTGACATCTGCTTCAGAAATTGTCGATTGGTTGGATCGGTGATGGCTATTTCTAGAGATGGCAGCGTGTGTGGGTCCAATCTTTCCTCAATGATGTGTATCAAGATTGGCTCCCAATTGTTTGTTGACACCTTGAGTGCGTTGAGAGTGGCGATCGTTTGGAGCACGGTATCATGTAAGCTGCGCAGCTGGTCCGCTGATCCATTTGTTCTGGGGTGTCCGAAAGGTCTTGGATCGCGTATTTAATCAACAGCAGTTAACTTTAGTATCAATTCTTTAGTCGTTGCCAGGCATCCTGGTAACTGGTCTGTCCGCCAATTGACGTTGAGATTAAATTTTTTGCTTCACCTGTTACATAATTCTCCAAATGACGGAATTTTACATCATCGCGGTAGACTTGATTGTGGATGCATTCCGTAAAAATTTCGTAGAATCTTAGGAGGTGCGATCGAGGGTTTTTGTGTTGATGCTGAAGTTGATTCCGATTCTTCTTTTCCGGGGCCTTTGTGACGGGCCTGACACTGATGGGATTCCATCCGAAAATATTGCTTCATATTAATTCACAAGCTCTTCTAGCGCTTTGGCCTTTGTGAAATACTCATTCTCAGGACTTTGTTCTAGCTAATGGAGCTTGGCATTATTTTTTTTAAACTCTCCTCGAAGTATTCTCCTGATTTCGCAACTATCTTTATTTCAGAAGAATAATTCTTATATAAGATGCTTAATTATAAATAATTAAATAAAAGGAAGATCAATGTTATGGACGTGCTCAAACTAATGTTAATGCCAGGGTCACCCATCTCTGAGTCTGCTGACTAGATAGCTGCTTTTTGCTTGCTTCGGCCAGTCGGTCATTTTTCCCGCTGATAATGCTGATTTCTGCTTCTGTCGCCAACTACTAGTGCTGGGTTATTAAGTTGTTCTGTGCTTATTGCTAATAGGTTAGTGGGTTTGTATATTGCAACATGCTGATGCATATTGATTCGATCAAATTACTAAGTGTGCATATAGGGTTGTAGGTCTTGGCACTAGGTGCCAACACGGGGCACGCTTCAACTGGAGTCCCTTTCTTGTGGGGCATCCATTTTTTTGATTGAGCCCATATAAAATATCGTGGAACATCAGAATACAGCAGTGTTCTTGCGAAGTTACCAAAAGCATCAGCACGATTGCACAGTTAAAAAAATTCGGTGAGCGTGGTTTTTGGTGGATTAGCAGCACGATCAAGCGCTGTTTCGTTCGTGAAATATACGCGCTGGCCGTTTTTAAGATTAACAGCTAAAGGCTGGATCTCGTTCATGAATTGGGAAACCAAAAATACGCCAGACAGCTTCATTCGAGCTGATATACCGGCCAATTTAATAATTAGTAATTTCATCATTTGTATTCAGCCAAGATGCATTTACATTAGTATTATCCATTCTAAACACAGCCATACCACTTCCTTTATTGACATACTTGCATATATATTTGATACTCTTCACCGAACTACATGATCGAGTCATGGTTCGATCATTAATATGAGCGTGGAATGTTTTCCTCAGTAGAGGTGAATATGGTACCACCCACCGATTGTTAAAGTGGATTTTTGCGTTTTTAATAGTTGTAATGAACGATTGTCCGCCAGTTTGGATACTTCTTCGACGATATATTGGATAGCCGTCAATATGCGTGATCGTATCATTAGTGAAATCTTTAGAAAAACGTTTTGTACATTTTCCGTCTACCATGCAAGGTAATGAACGATTCAAATTCCCGCACGGACCATGAATCATGTTTGTAGACACAATATCAAACAATTATTGATCAATAGACAGATCGGGAATCTCTGCAGAAATTAAACTATCGATGTCTTCACGACGTATTTTATAAACTAACCAAATTTAAATATGAGCATATAAATACATGCATGTGTATCCTTGCAAGTGACGTGGGCTACCTGTTCGTCCGTAGAGCGTTATGCGGCATCTACGTCAAACTTTAACTCGCGAGAGTAGCAGTAGGTCCCGGAGTCGTAGTCAAAGACCGTAACTAGTCTGACTAAATTTACCTGGATTCTGTACCGGTGGTGGGTCGGCTGATTCCTTATTGGCCGGTCCTACTGACGGTCCGTTTCACGGGAGCAACACTCGAAGTAGGTTAGGTAACGCGGGATCTACCGGTGGCCCGTTTCACAGGAGCAACACTCGAAATAGACTGGTATGGCGCGGGATCTTCTCGTGGTCCGTTTCACGAGAGCCACACTCGAAGTTTGTGATATGTACGATGATGCTAAGATAACAGAGTTACCAATTTCAGCAGTGTCAGCGCTGTTCGCAATAGCATCTGGCAAATGGATATATTCTTCCGCACGCAGCTTCTGTTGATTATATCGCAAGTAATGTAGTCGTTCACTCTCTATCTTCACATACATGTCGACCATAAATTGTTGACAAAGCTCACGAAATAGGAAAATGATATTGTCTCGGCCGCGTCTAATCATCAAATAATACAAATAAAAATCGTTCGAGCTAACGTTCTTGTTTGTTTCGCTTCCTTCAATAATGTATACTCAAGTACATTGAATTTTTATTTTTATACCCTTGCAGAGGGTATTATAATTTTGGTCAAAAGTGTGCAACGCAGTGAAGGAGACATCTCCGACCCTATAAAGTATATATATTCTTGATCAGGATCACCTCCTGAGTCGATATGAGCATGTCCGTCTGTCCGTCTGTCCGTCTGTCCGTCTGTCTGTCTGTCTGTCTGTTTCTACGCAAACTAGTCTCTCAGTTTTAAAGCTATCGAGTTGAAATTTTGCACACATCCTTCTTTCTGTTGCAGGCAGTACATAAGTCGGAACGGCCGGGATCGGTCGACTATATCCTATAGCTGCCATATAACTGATTGATCGGAAATGCCATAACTTCGTTGTTTTTTAAGATAGAGGGTCGGGACTTTCCACACATGTTATATTTGATCAACATATCTTATGTACAAAATTTCATAAGGATCGGCCGACTATATCCTATAGCTGTCATAGAACGATCGGAATTGGCATAACTTTGGTGTTTTTTAAGTTAGAAAGATGGGACTTGGTACAGATTCTATTTTGGACAAAATAATCTGATTTGTCAAATTTCATAAGGATCGGCCGACTATATACGATCTTCTATATATCTAATAATATAAGATGCGTGGCGCCACCTAGCGGACTGCGACTGAACTGCAAGGGTATATCAACTTCGACTCCGCCCGAAGTTAGCTTTCCTTTCTTGTTTAAAAAGACATTAATTAGTTGTTAAAAATTGATTAATTACCTGTTAAGGGATCTCGTTGTTTGATATTAATGCAATATCCGTCTTGTTCCTTCATATTAACGGTGAGTGTCACTGCTAAAATGAAGATCATTATTTCTTCTTCGAATCACAATTTGTCGCGAAGATGTACGGTCACCAACCATGATTCCAGCAAAGTCCTTAATAACAGGTGCGTTGAATCTACATATATGCTCACCTGCTGGTGTTCTATCAGGATTGATGACATTTGCGTGATTGTCACTTTCTAGCTTGTGCATGTGTGATTTCAATAAATTCAATAAGTCATTGTGCCCATTTAACAGAGCGTCCAGCTCGCCGATGATACGCCTGGCAAACTGTGAATTGAGATTCAGGGACAGGGTAGAATCTGGATCTGCGCCGAGAAGTAAACCGCGCAATGGTTCAGGTGGTGTTTCAATTTCGGGTAGTTGTACTTTTCCTGATGAGCAACACATCCCAAGTGGCTCATTTTTAAATTTAAGAGCATGACAACAGAGCAGAAAATTAAACATCAGGTTCGTTCTGGAATGCTAGTCGAAAAATGTAAATGCTCGATGAATTTGTTGGCGTTGTTGGTCAATTCTTCTAAGTTGATTAACTATGAATCTGCGTGCTTCTCTTCGTTGCAGTTGTCTTTCTTGATAACGTTCATGTGGTGCCTCTTGCGATTTCGATTGACGCAAGTGCGCCATGCTCACACGCGCATTTGCATTATCTTCTTCGACTTGTACCACAAAATTTTACTAAAATCGGTCAAGCCATTTCGGAGGAGTAGAGCTACTAACACCTACTAACACCGTGATATGAGAATTTTCTATATTAGATTATAAACAATTATTTGGGCACTTGCCACCAAGCTCTTTTGAGCACTTATCATGTAAAAATTCCCACACTCGCATCTAGCACCCTAACGGCGGACCAAGCTTGAGAAATGAAATAAACAAATTCGCCCTATTGAGCCGGCAACGACAAAACAACATTAGATTAAACATCCGCTAGAATCACGTTTGTAACATACTTCGGGAAAGATCCCGAAGCAACAAGGAAAAGTGGAATTTTAAGATAAAAAAAAAATAAGACAACAACCACACCGAAGAATAATATGTCAAGAAAGATTTTTGTTTTCTTATTGAAATCAGTAGATTATACTATGTTTTAATTTTGGATTTAAGGAAAAACTCGAAATAATTTTATATAATTTATTATAAATGGTTAAACAATATTTTCGTCAATTAAATTGGAGTTTTTAATCTCATATTTTCATAATAGCCCTACACCCAAATATCTGGGTATGACCCTAGACAGGAGGCTCACTTGGAGAACCCACTTGCTACGAAAACGAAAGCAACTCCAAGACAAGCTGCGTCAGCTTTACTGGCTAATTGGACGGAGGTCCAGACTGAAGCTGAGAGTTAAACTCCTAATATACAAAACCATCGTGAAGCCAGTTTGGACCTACGGCATTCAGTTATGGGGAACGGCGAGTCCAAGTAATAGAAAGATCATCCAGCTTGCGCAGAACAGGGCACTCAGGACATTGTCTGGAGCCCACCCTTACCATGATAATATGACCATCCACGCCCAACTAGGCGTCCCATGGGTCAGCGAAGAGGTCCGGAGATTCGCCACAAGATATGTTGATAGGCTGGATCGACATCCCAACCCCCAGGCCATCAACTTGCTTGACAACAGTACCACATTGAGAAGGTTGAAGCGGACTCACCCTCTGGATCTCAGGCTGGAGGAGACTGACTAGTGAGGTATTAGTAATAAATTTGAGACAGCTTTCGTAAAATGTGGCATTTTTCCACCTAGTTAAATATTGTATTCTTTCTGTCAAGGAACCATTCTTAAATTTAATTATTGTCCATATCTGCGGACAGATTTTAAATGTAACTTCTGATTGATTTAAAAAAAAAAAAAAAAAAAAATATTTTCATAAAGTCATGGCTGTCTACAATTTCTGTAAAGTTTTACTAAACAAGCTGAACAATGGATAATAAAATATTGTTTAACCACCTATAATAAATTATATAAAATTATTTCGAGTTTTTCCTTAAATCCAAAATTAAAACATGGTATGATCTACTGATTTCAATAAGAAAATAAAAATCTTCCATAGAAAAATGTTTGGGGAAAAATCATAGAAGACCAAAAATTAATGTAGAAAATCTGAGATTTCAACTTTGGATGAGTATTCCAAAGATATGGTAACTGCTAGATACCATTTTTTAATTTTAGTTGGTACACATACATTTCAAAAATGATATGTACTAGAAACAATGATGGTCATCTTCATTACACGGCCTACATAATTCAATATATCGTAAAATTTGATCAATTTCTTCTCTTAGGTGTACAGCGGAAACTGTGTGTGATAGAACCTATGTTTGTTTTGGACTTTGGTTCAGGGGAGCCTAAAGGTTATGGAGCAGGTAAAATTATGCGTGGAGGAAAAAAAAGTTGGAAATTGTCGGCCTGTGTAATTGGTACATACAAATGGATGCTGCGGTAAACTTATCGTTTTCGCCTCCCTCCGTTATCCGCTGCTGTATGTATGCATGTTATCCAACCCCTAGCTTAACTAATCTAATACAATATGTAAACATAATTTTAAATCACAGAAGCCTTTGCTGGATGAGTCATATCCTGTTTGTCAATCTTCCCCTCATTCGTGTCTGAGAACCACCAAGCAATTATCCCAGACTAAACATCCAGCTCTAACTGTAAACATATTTCTGAAACTTTTCCACGGTCTGAGCCAGACTGATAAACAATTGAACCGGCTCGCCGACGCCAGTCCGAATTTGATATATCTTCCGATCTTATCAGTTTTCACCAATGAGTCAATTATTGCATCAATTATTGTCCGTTTCTCTTAATGTCTCTTAGGACAATTGTTTAGATTTACAAATAGCCCTTTTTGAGGTTTCTCTCTTAAGCCGAGGTTGGATGGTAAACCGATAAGAATAGCAAAGGAGTCTTGTCTTGATTGAGTCTTGAATCGGGATCGTGAAAAGTGGGTTTAACATTAAAAGTCGATTTAAGTGAAAGTTTGTTAAAATATAAGAAATAAAATAAAAATTATTTTTTTTTAAAAATAAACTTCGGAACAAATTTAATTGGCGCCCAACGTGGGGCCATGTAAAAAAAAAGGTGTTTCAAAATAATAAATTAATGAAATAAAAAAATTAATTTTGACGGAAATACCGGCGTGGTCCATATAAAACTCATAAGTTCCCATAGAAAATCGGTGAAAGTTAACCCACAAAAGACAACTCCCAAAAAAATTATATTAAAAAAAAAAAGGAATATAATAATTATAATAAATAACATTAAAATTGCAAAAAACTTTTAAAAATACATAAAACAAAAAATTAGAAAGGAAAAACAACCATCTAAATAAAGTAAACAACAAAAAAAAATAAGTGAAATAAAATTAAATATTCAAAATAATATTTCAAGAAAATAAACAAAAAATATTATTAACAAAGAAACCAAAAAGAGCAAAAAAAAAATAAAAAAGACAGTGCAAAAAAAATCCCAATAAAATCACAAAAAGACAATCAAAACAAAATCACAAAAAGACAGTGCAAAAAAATCACAATAAAATCACAAAAAACAATAAGACAGTGAAAAAATAAAAATAAATAAAACACAATAAAATACAAATAATAAGAAAGTGCAAAAAACAATCAATTGCAAAAATTACAAGAAAGTAAAAAAAATATAATAAAAAAGTTAAAATAATACACAAAATAATATCCATCGTAAAAAGAAAGAAGGAGAGAAGACGCAAGGAGAGAGACGACATCAAAAAGCTACGAAGACGCAAAGAACAAGAAGACATCAAAAGAACCAGAAAAGAGCTACCAACACCGTGAGGATAATTATAATTATTAGCTAATAATAATAGATATAAAAAATAAAAAAAAAATAAATAAATAGAATAATATCTAAATTCATATTATACAACACCAAAAAAGAAAAAATTACTAAAAATAAAACAATCTGGAAGACATAATTAAAAGTTTAGAAAATTTAAACATGGCAAACGGTGGTGGAGCTAACACACACATGATAGGTAGTGGACTAGGAAGTAGCAGTAGCATAACGATGGAATTAATAAACAGACTAATTAATGTCCAATTGAATGATTTAAATGCAAAGGTAGATGATCTAACCTCGAAGTTAGAAAATAAAAGCAATTCAGTAGAAGATTACAAAGTTCAGATAATTGACCCGAACGTTAGTTGTGAAACGACTTTGGAGGTGGTAAAAGCACTTCCCAAATTTTACGGGGAACAAACCCAATATGTTGGCTGGCGAGAGGCAGCAGAAACAGCAATGGGATTATATAAAATAAACAGTGAACAATATTTTATTGCAATAACAATATTAAGGAATAAAATCATGGGAACCGCTCATGACGCGCTTACAAACCATGGTACAGTACTAAATTTTAACGCCATATTATCTAGACTGGATTTTATCTACAACGATAGAAGACCAATCCACGTACTAGAAGCAGAATTAAGTATCCTAAGACAGGGAAAATTATCAGTAACAGAATTTTATAATGAAGTCAATAAAAAATGACCTTATTAATAAATAAAACCATTATGACATATGGTGAAGAGAGCGAAATAACAAAAGAAACAAATAAGATAATTAGAAATAACGCATTAAGAATTTGTATCTCAGGTTTGAACGGATCAATTTCAGAAACCCTGTTCTCCCTAAATCCAACTGATCTTCCTAATGCCCTAGCAAAAGTTCAAGAGCTTGAGTCAAATAATTTTAGAGCTCAATTTTCTAGCAGATATTATGGCTTTCAAACTGAGACAAATAAACAAGCCAATTTCTTGAGGTTCAATCCAGCCCAACAAAAACCAAATTACAATAAACCACGGGCAGGTTATCATTGGGTGAACCATCAATACCAAAATTGGCCTCAACGTAATAATCATGATCATAATAACTTCCAAAGGCAAAATTTTCAAGGTCAACAAAAAGAAGAACCAATGGAAATAGATCCATCAATTCAAATTCTTAATAGACCTAAATGGCAATCGAATAATTTCCGTCAAGGGAATTATGCAGCCCAAGCCCAAGAACGTCCGTATTTTAATCATCCAAATCAACAAAATTTTGGTCGTCCGAATAATACTTTCCAACAAAATCAAAATGGTCCAAATTTTCCGATAAAAAGGTTACATGAGGGAACAGTAAATCACCCACAAAATAAAACAATGAAAGTTAACAACATACAAGAAGACTGTTTTTTAGAAGAAGGTCAGGAACAAACCTACCTTATTTAGTACGAATCAACAAAAAATATAACAAAGAATTTATAGTGTTAATCGATACAGGCGCAACAGCTTGTTACGTTAATAGCAGAATATTTTCAAATCAAAACGAACTTCCAAACTTTAGCAAATAACCTAAAGCTTAATGGAACGAAATGTAAACTTATGTCTTTTTACCGATCTAGTCCTCACCAGGCTATGTACTTTCTCTATGGGAACGCCTTAGAACGATTAACTCAGGTTAACGATCTAGGTGTCCTATTAGATTTAAAACTTAAATTTACCGACCATGTATCTACCATGGTTAATAAAGCTATGGGTGTGCTTTGTTTTATTAAAAGATGGTCAAAAGAATTTAATGACCCGTACATAACTAAAACGTTATATACATCACTGGTCCGTCCGATTCTTGAGTATGGATCGTGTGTCTGGAGTCCTCAATATGGAGTACACCGAGATCACATTGAATCTGTACAAAAAACTTCCTTACTTTTGCGCTTAGGGGACTTAATTGGGATGCAAATTTTTACCTCCCCTCTTATCATAGTAGACTTTTACTAATCAACTTACCATCATTAACAAATCGTAGAACGATGCTGGGTGTCATGTTTTTATATAATCTTATTTATGGAAATATAGACAGCCAGCATTTACTAACACGCTTAAATTTTAACATTCCTAGTAGAAGGACTAGAAACTTTCGTCCTCTGCTCCTCAGCCATTGTAGTTCGACATATGTCCAACACGATCCGTTCAGGGTATTATGTTCGGACTACAATGGTCTCTACCACATCTTGTCACTTTGCCCTACTAACAATCTTAAATCGCTTATATTAACCGCCTTATCTGTGCAACACTCTTCCTCGTAATATCTTTCTCCTAATCCTCGCTTATCTATCTCGGATCTATTCCCGCGATTCGAGCCGTACGTTACGCGGCAGCGTCCCTCGGTCGGTTGGACGGGAGGTGGGCTGTACGTATGCAGTGGGAACCGCGTAAAAAGAGTATCAACGGTCAATGGATACTCGATAATAAAATATCAAATAATAACAATTTTTAATACAAAATACATCTTTTATGAAATCGAAGGGTTAGAAACTGACTTGTTAGTCGGCTATAACTTACTGAAAAAAATAGGAGCAATAATAGACACGAAAAGAGGTGTCATTTGTCATCATAGGAAAGAGGAAAAGTTACTTTTTCATAATAAAGTGTGTAACGAAAAAACTTCGCACACCGAGGAAAAAAGTAATCATTCTCTAAATGAATTCATGATTAACAAATATTTCAACAAGATAAAAGAATCCAAGATCA
Source organism: Drosophila ananassae (assembly GCF_017639315.1). Taxonomy (NCBI): domain Eukaryota; kingdom Metazoa; phylum Arthropoda; class Insecta; order Diptera; family Drosophilidae; genus Drosophila; species Drosophila ananassae. The sequence continues at coordinate 248,439 of NW_025319069.1, read as the reverse complement.
GATTCAGTCAAGGTTGAAATAAACAGCACAAAGTCCGACCCTTCAAGTGATAATGTTTCTATTAAAACTCATGGTAATAATACTGAAGATTTGACTTCAATTTCTCAAGCTTCAGTCACAAACAATAAAATAAATAATATTCAATTAAAACCGGAGAACCAAATGGAAAAACTCCGAGAAATAATTATAGAACATATAAAAGAAGAACACTCGAAAATAAACATGCAAATCCCGTTCAGAACGGATATCAGAGGTGAAATAAACCTTGAGCACGACAGACCAATATATAGTAAGCAGTATCCTTATGCCCAATCGGTGGCAGAATTCGTGAATAAAGAAATTAAAAGAATGTTGGATGAAAATATAATTCGACCCAGCAGGAGCCCATATAATTCTGGTGCTTGTAGTGCCAAAAAAAGGTTATAATGAAGACGACACTCCAAAATTAAAACTTGTCATCGACTTTAAAAAATTAAATGAAAATACAATTCCTGATAGATACCCAATGCAGGACCCAAGCGTTATTTTAGCCAATCTAGGAAAAGCAAAATTTTTTTCTACAATTGATTTGGAATCGGGGTTCCACCAATTACTTATGAGAGAATCCGACATAGAAAAAAGTCTTTTTCTATAAATAACGGAAATTATGAATATCTAAGAATGCCTTTCAGGTTAACAAATGCCCCAAGAATTTTCCAACGAGCCATGGATGATATACTAAGAGATCAAGTAGGAAAAATCTGTCACGTCTATATGGACGATATTATAATCTTTTCAAATTCATTAGAAGACCATTATACCGATCTAGCAAAAATAGTTAACATTTTATTAGAAGCAAACATGAAAATTTCCTTAGAAAAATCCAAATTTTTTTTAAAAGAGACAAGCTTCCTTGGTTACGTAGTTTCACACAACGTGATTAAAACGGACCCAGAAAAAATAGCAGCAATTCAAAAATACCCAATACCAAAAAATATTAGGGAACTCAGAAGTTTCCTTGGGTTAACAAGCTACTATAGAAAATTTGTCCGCAATTATGCTTTTATAGCGAAACCATTGACCACGTATCTAGGAGGCCAAAATGGAAAAATATCAAAAAATATGTCCAAAAAAATGTTAATACAGTTAGATGACGCAGCCATAAAAGCGTTTAATGAACTTAAACAAAATTTATTAAATCAAATCGAATTAGTCCAACCAGATTATAGTAAAAAATTTATTCTAACAACAGACGCTTCAAACGTAGCACTGGGAGCGGTACTATCACAAGAGGGCAAACCGATAACGTTTATATCAAAGACCCTAAATAAAACTGAACAAGCGTATGCAACTAATAAAAAGGAATTATTAGCAATAGTTTGGGCATTAAAACATCTCAGAAATTATTTATACGGAGTAGTAGGAATAGAAATACATACTGATCATCAACCGCTAGCGTATTCTATATCCGACAAAAACCCAAACATAGCAATGAAAAGGTGGTATTCATTTATACAAAGCTTTACTCCAATTACACAGGCCGACAATTTCCAACTTTTTTTTTCCTCCACGCATAATTTTACCTGCTCCATAATCTTTAGGCTCCCCTGAACCAAAGTCCAGAACAAACATAGGTTCTATCACCCACCGTTTCCGCGGTACACCTAAGAGAAGAAATTGATCAGATTTTACCATATATTGAATTATGTAGGCCGTGAAATGGCTACGACCATTATTGTTTCCAGTACATATCATTTTTGAAATGTATGTGTACCAACTAAAATTAAAAAATGGTATCTAGCAGTTACCATATCTTTGGAATACTCATCCAAAGTTGAAATCTCAGATTTTCTACGTTAATTTTTTAACGTACGTTTTTTTTTCCTCCACGCATAATTTTACCTGCTCCATAATCTTTAGGCTCCCCTGAACCAAAGTCCAGAACAAACATAGGTTCTATCACCCACCGTTTCCGCGGTACACCTAAGAGAAGAAATTGATCAGATTTTACCATATATTGAATTATGTAGGCCGTGAAATGGCTACGACCATTATTGTTTCCAGTACATATCATTTTTGAAATGTATGTGTACCAACTAAAATTAAAAAATGGTATCTAGCAGTTACCATATCTTTGGAATACTCATCCAAAGTTGAAATCTCAGATTTTCTACGTTAATTTTTGCTCTTCTATGATTTTTCCCCAAACATTTTTCTATGGAAGATTTTTATTTTCTTATTGAAATCAGTAGATCATATTATGTTTTAATTTTGGATTTAAGGAAAAACTCGGAATAATTTTATTGAATTTAATATAGGTGGTTCAACAATATTTTCTTAAATTAAATTGGAGTTTTTAATCTCATATTTTCAAAAAGTCATGGCTATCTACAACGTCTGTAAAGCTTTACTAAACAAGCTGAACCTGCAATAGATACGTTTTGAATATAGAAACAGTTTTAGATAGCCATGACTTTTTGAAAATATGAGATTAAAAACTCCAATTTAATTTAAGAAAATATTGTTGAACCACCTATATTAAATTCAATAAAATTATTCCGAGTTTTTCCTTAAATCCAAAATTAAAACATGGTATGATCTACTGATTTCAATAAGGAAATAAAAATCTTCCATAGAAAAATGTTTGGGGAAAAATCATAGAAGAGAAAAAATGAACGTAGAAAATCTGAGATTTCAACTTTGGACGAGTATTCCAAAGATATGGTAACTGCTAGATACCATTTTTTAATTTTAGTTGGTACACATACATTTCAAAAATGATATGTACTGGAAACAATGATGGTCGTAGCCATTTCACGGCCTACATAATTCAATATATGGTAAAATTTGATCAATTTCTTTTCTTAGGTGTTCCGCGGAAACGGTGGGTGATAGAACCTATGTTTGTTCTGGACTTTGGTTCAGGGGAGCCTAAAGGTTATGGAGCAGGTAAAATTATGCGTGGAGATTTTTTTTTGTTGGCCTGTGTTATTAAATACCAACCAGGAACTACAAATGTCGTGGCTTTGTCGAGAATACAGATCAATAATCTAACCGAAACAGATTTATCAGATAATGGATCAGAAGATAATACAATTCATTCCGCAGAAAGCAGTTTTGAGAATGTAATTGAAGAAACAAAAAAGCCACTAAATCAATTCAAAGTTCAACTCCTAATCACAACTGGAAGATTCACTACTCACGAATCAATAAACATATTCAATAACACAAGACATATTATCGAATATGACACTCCAGAAAATTTAGTATCAATTTTGAGAGAATACATTCAACCAAATGTAACTGTAGGCCTCCACTGCACACTAGAAGATCCATATATTATACAAAAACCTTTAAAAGATATCTTTGTCAACAAAATTTCTTTCGAATTAATTCGATTGAAGTCGTCGCATGCAGACGTATTTTTTATTGTGCTCCGGGAAAAAATATTCAATAAAATCATAAAAGTGCAGTGACTGCTCTAAGAAATCTACAATAACGCGAAAAGACCATTTTGCGATGAAATCGCTAATGTTTATATTGATTAATTAATTAATTAATTAATATAAAACACAACACTTAAAACTCAAACTAAATCAACCTCGACTGCAATGAGTTCAAACGACGTTCGCACACAACGTCAACGTGAGCTAGACGAGAGACGGCTCTCAGTACAAAGAAACAACGCGTACTTCTCTTTTAAAGCAACCGAAAACCATGCAAGCTCCGATCAAGCTCGGTCAATTACCCCCAACTTGACCGAATTCTTAAACGTAGAGAGCGAGAGAGCGCGTTCCTGCTCCCCCTCGATACCATCGATGTCTCTGCAGCCAAAGAGTGCAGTAACTAGCACCTCAATTTCTTTGACAACGTCAACAGCAACAACAACAACAACCGCAACTGTATCGACAGCGCGTTTAACGACGTCATCAGCTAGCAGCGCAAATAGTAATACGTCCGCGCTGCCCGAAAACCAAAACAAAAACAAAAACAATGACTATGTTAAGCCGGCTGTGCAGACTGGCATGGATCGCTACATCCAAATCAAAAGGAAGCTGAGCCCCCTGAATTCCAAACGCAAAATAACCCGTGGCAATGCTAGCCTAGTAGCAAAAGAAACGCCCATTAACTCAAACCGATTTAAAATCTTGGCAGACGCCGATGAGGTTGAGGCGGTCGAATCCACTGAAGTTGGGAAAAGGAAGCCAAAATCTATAAAATCGCCTATCTATATACGCGAAAAAAGTACCAATGTTCTTGTCAACAAAATTATTGAGCTTATTGGTAAGGATAACTTCCACATAATACCCCTTGTAAAGGGCAACATTCAAGAAACAAAAGTTCAAATGAAGTCTGAAGATAACTATAGAGTATTATCAAAATATCTTACCGAGAATAAAAAGAACTTTTACACGTACCAGCTAAAAAGCAGCAAGGGCCTGCAAGTCGTACTTAAGGGCATAGAGCCCGAAGTAACGCCTGCAGAGATAAAAAAGGCGCTACAGGAGAAGGGTTTTAGCGCCAAGACAGTCTTTAATATCCTTAACAGGGATAGAAAGCCGCAGCCACTCTTTAAGGTTGAGCTTGAACCAGAAACCAAGCTCCTGAAGAAATACGAAGTGCACCCAATATACAATCTTCAGTACCTGCTGCACCGCAGAATTACAGTTGAGGAACCGCACAAACGCAATGGCCCGGTACAATGTGCGAACTGCCAGGAATATGGCCATACAAGGTCATACTGTAAACTGCGCCCGGTGTGTGTAGTTTGCGGAGAGCTTCATGACTCCGCACACTGCCCAGCGAGCAAAGATGACAGCAACTCGAAAAAGTGCGGCAACTGCGGTGGCAATCACACTGCTAATTATAGAGGATGCCCAGTCTATAAGGAGCTGAAAAGTCGCATCCACCAGAAAGGAATAGCTGCCCGCACCCAAAATGGACAGTTCACGGCGTCCAGATCAAACCCTGAAGTCTTCTTCTCGACTGCAGCCAGATCCTCACTAGGACCCATTAACGTTGACAAAAATGTGACATACGCAAGCGCCTTAAAATCAGGACCGGCGACACCTGCCTCAAGAAGCTCATTTCTGCAATCAGCATATCAAGAACCGAACACGGCTCAGCAACATCAACCAACAGAGCAGCCAAAAAGCAACTTTGAAGCTATGATATGCAGCCTACAACAAAGCCTGACGGAATTTATGTCGTTTATGCGCACAACTATGCAAGATTTAATGCGAAACCAAAATCTATTGATTCAAATGCTGGTTTCACAACAATCCAAATAATGGCTTTCCTACGGATATCTACGTGGAACGCTAACGGCGTTTCGCAACATAAACTTGAGTTAGCTCAATTCCTACTCGACAATCACATCGATGTAATGCTGCTTTCGGAAACACACCTCACAAACAAATACAATTTTCAACTACGAGGATATTCATTCTACGGAACAAATCATCCAGATGGTAAAGCACATGGTGGGACTGGAATTCTAATCAGAAGCCGCATAAAGCACCATTATCAAAACAAATTTGCTAAAAACTACCTACAGGCCACATCTATAAATATACAACTAAATACTGGCAACCAACTTACACTAGCCGCCGTATACTGCCCCCCTCGCTTCAATATAGCTGAAGATGAGTTTATGCAGTTTTTCAACACACTTGGAGACCACTTCATAGCAGCAGGAGACTACAATGCCAAGCACACACACTGGGGATCCCGTCTCGTGACTCCAAAAGGGAAGCAGCTCTATAATGCAATTATCACAGCCAAGAACAAGCTCGACTATGTTTCTTCTGGCACACCAACATACTGGCCGGCAGACCCAAGGAAACTACCAGATTTAATAGACTTTGCGATTACCAAAAACATCCCTAAAAATCTGATAAGCGCCAATTGCCTTTCGGATCTTTCATCTGATCACTCGCCTGTCCTGTTTATTCTACTGCGACATCCAGGAACATTGGAACAACCATTTAAATTGACCTCACAGAAAACCAATTGGGTTAAGTACAGAAAATATATCAGCTCACACATTGAGCTAAGTCCTCATCTCCACGATGAAGCCAACGTAGACAGCTTTGTTAATTCACTTGAGTCTGTACTCGTCTCTGCAGCTCGAGCCTCAACATCGCAAACCATAAATACACAAAGCAATAAAAAGACAAATCTACAAATCGAACAGCTCGTCCTCGAAAAGAGGCGTTTACGTCGCGAGTGGCAACTCCACAGATCGCCATCTTCTAAGCAAAGCTTTAGACATGCCTCACGTCAACTTACTAAAGCCCTACAGCAAGAAGAAGCTTATGTCCACCGCCGCTATATAGAGCAATTGTCAACTTCTAGAAACTTCTACAAAACACTCACTATGGAGAGCTCACCCAACTCTAAGCTCACCGAAAGAAACAGTGATGCCTATTAGAAATCCCACAGGCGGCTGGGCGCGCAGCGATGCAGACAGAGCCAGCACGTTTGCCAATCACCTCAAAAATATCTTTCAACCAAATCCGGCCACTAGTGCCTTTACTCTGCCGACTTTACCATATGAGCCTCAGCTTCAACATGAACCAATCTAGTTTCGCCCAAACGAAATCGCTAATATCATCAAAAACCAACTAAATCCGAAAAAATCAACAGGCTGCGACCTCATAACTCCCAAAATGATCATTGAGCTTCCATATTGCGCCGTCTGCACTATCACCCAGCTCTTCAATGCCATCGCAAAACTTGGCCACTTTCCAGCGAGATGGAAAAAGTCAATTATAATAATGATAGCAAAGCCGGGAAAAGACCACACAATTCCCACGTCGTATAGACCTATGTATAAGCCTACTTTCATGCTTATCTATACTCTTTGAGAAATGCATTCTGACTCGAATAAACACATACCTAAGGATCCAGGAAGGAATCCCGTCACATCAGTTTGGGTTTCGAGAAAAGCACGAAACAATTGAGCAGGTCAACCGGATAACAGCAGAAATTCGGAATGCATTCGAAAAACGCGAGTACTGTACCGCAATATTTCTAGATGTCTCTCAAGCATTTGATAGAGTCTGGCTAGAAGGTCTAATGTACAAAATCAAGACAATGCTCCCTTGTAATACCCACAAGCTTTTAGAGTCTTACCTCTACGACAGAAAATTTGCTGTGAGGTGCAACACTGATATATCTGACGAATTCACTGTTGGAGCTGGAGTTCCTCAAGGAAGCGTACTCGGACCAACATTATATGTTCTCTACACAGCAGACATCCCGACAAGCACACGATTAACAACATCTACGTTTGCTGATGATACAGCTATTCTTAGCCGCTCAAAATGCCCGATGCAAGCAACTGCGCAGCTAGCTCTTCATCTGGTGGATGTTGAAAAATGGCTATCAGACTGGCGAATTAAAGTAAACGAACAAAAATGCAAGCACGTTACGTTCACCTTGAATAGGCAAAACTGCCCGCCCCTTACGCTAAACAACACCCTACTCCCGCAAGCAAACGAGGTAACATATCTAGGAGTACACCTCGATAGAAGACTCACATGGCGTCGGCACATAGAAGCTAAAAGAACCCACCTAAAGCTAAAAGCCAGCAGCCTTCATTGGCTTATCAACGCTCGGTCTCCCCTTTGCCTTGAATATAAAGTCCTGCTGTATAACTCGGTACTTAAACCTATATGGATGTACGGCTCCCAGTTATGGGGGAATGCCAGCAATAGCAATATTGACATAGTCCAGCGAGCTCAGTCGAAGATCTTGAGAACAATCACCGGGGCACCTTGGTACGTTCGCAACGAAAACATACATCGCGACTTAAACATTCTTCCAGTCAAAGATGTGATCGCAGAACAGAAGGAAAAGTACTTTAGCAAGCTATTGTCGCACCCTAACCACCTGGCGAGAGGTCTAACAAGGTTGAGTAACCAATCACGACTTCGGCGGAATGACCTACCCACCCAGCGACCGTCTTGAGGAACGTGCAACCAGAATGCAGTCTTAGTCTACTGTTAGTTAAATGTTAATGTTAAGATTTGAAAACTTATTGTTAGTCTCAAAATTCCAAGACGTAGAGAACGATGAGGATAAAGTTATAATTATTGAAGACACTCATTGCCGCGCTCACAGAGGTTTAGAAGAAAATTACAAACAAATAAATAGATTGTATTATTGGCCACAATTATTTATAAAACTCAAGGAATATATAAAAACTGTACAATTTGCAACCAGAACAAATATAATAGACATCCCATAGAAATACCAATAGGCGAAGCTCCCATACCAGTTAATGAAGGTGAAAATCTTCATATCGATATATTTTACGCAGATAAAAAAATGTTCCTCACTTGCATCGACGCATACTCAAAGTTTCTAACAGTAAAGGAAATCGAAAATAAATCTAATATTGAGAATAAAGTTTTGGAACTCTTACAACATTATCCTTTAGCAATGATAATCATGACAGACAATGAACCAAGTTTCACATCAGCACAATTCAGATCATTCATAAGTAGAAGTGGTCTAGTAATACATTTCGCTGATCCAAGGCACAGCACTTCGAATGGGCAAATTGAAAGAGCACATTCAACACTTACAGAAATTGCTAGGTGCATCAAAGACGAATATAATCTTACAGATTATTCAGAAATAATTATAAGAGCTGCTCAAAAATATAATCAAGGTATTCACTCGGTGACTAATGAAAAACCGTCTGACATTTTATACAATAAAATTAATCTTAACAAAATTCCAGTTATGCTACAACAGGCTCAAACTAATATGCTGAGTACCCATAACAAAGACAAAAAAGAAAAAACATATAATATAGGAGAGATAATATACGAGAAAAAATATGGGGAGAGAAATAAGTTAAATCCAAGATTCAAAAAACAAGTATTTAAAGAAGATCAAAAAAATAAAGTAATAATAAACAACAGAAATAGAATAATTCATAATGATAATATTAAGTTATACATATTAAGTTATACAATTATAATAATTATTTAATATCCGAATATATTATTTCAAACAATTCGGAACTATCATTTGATAATATAAATCCATTTATTCAAATTAATCCTAAACCCCTTTATTCAAATTAAAAAGACAAGAATACCATTAACACTGATTGTAATAACCCTTACTTCAACATATTTAATTTGGTTTTCAATTTCAAAAATAAGAAAAATTTATGTCACCATAAAACCACGGCTTAAAAATATTTTTCAAAGAAATAATCTGCTCATTTAAACTCGATCTCTACACCGTCTTTTGAATCCGGACGCTTCAACTTAGAAGGGGGAGTGTTATCCAACCCCTAGCTTAACTAATCTAATACAATATATAAACATAATTTTAAATCACAGAAGCCTCTGCTGGATGAGTCATATTCGGTTTGTCAATCTTCCCCCCATTCGTGTCTGAGAACCACCAAGCAATTATCCCAGACTAAACATCCTGCTCTAACTGTAAACATATTTCTGAAACTTTTCCACGGTCTGAGCCAGACTGATAAACAATTGAACCGGCTCGCCGACGCCAGTCCGAATTTGATATATCTTCCGATCTTATCAGTTTTCACCAATGAGTCAATTATTGCATCAGCCAATTGTCCGTTTTTCTTAATGTCTCTTAGGACAATTGTTTAGATTTACAAATAGCCCTTTTTGAGGTTTCTCTCTTAAGCCGAGGTTTGGTGGTAAACCGATAAGAATAGCAAAGGAGTCTTGGCTTGATTGAGTCTTGAATCGGGATCGTACTAAGCTCTAATAAAATATAATCGTGGAGTGAAAAGTGGGTTTAACATTAAAAGTCGATTTAAGTGAAAGTTTGTTAAAATATAAGAAATAAAATAAAAATTATTTTTTTTAAAAAATAATCTTTGGAACAAATTTAATTTGCACGTATATGCAATTTTGGCGCCTTTTGTTCAACGGAACGCCAAGTTAAGCGATACCCTACAATTTGGTTCGGTATATTGTTTTCGGGATCACTGGCGATCAAATATTTAAATACTCAGAGCCTCGACTATATTTTATTCGACTATCAATTAATTAATTAATTATTTTTTTCGTTGGTTGGAAATTAAACATTTATTTTTTATTAAAAAATAAAAAAAAATTAAAAATTACAACCCACAGAATTACTTTAAAATAAACATTTTAAATAAAAGTAATTTCGTAAATTAATTAATTATTATTGTTTTCGTTTTTTGTACCAAAATTAAAATTGAAATTTATTTAATTTTATATACATATAGGGAACTCACTAGGGAAGCTAGAAGCGTTGAGTGAAAGTCGTGGGTCAGACTTACATTCAAGCGGGAAGTTTCCTTGGAGGAATTAGGAGTATAGGCTGAAGGACCCCGTGGGTAAGTCCAACAGTCTCAAGTGCGGGATTTAGACCGAGTGGGCAAGGATCTTGTTCCGTGGCTCAAAGACCCTCTATGGGTAAGTCCAGCGGCTGTAAAGCGAGGGGTGACCAAATCGGGAACTAAAGCCAGCACGAACTAAAGCTAGCAAGAGGAGCAGCGACAACGGGAAGCGGATCACCGGCGACTTCAACAACAGGAGCTGTGGATAACGATGGGTGCGGATCATCGGAGACACCAACATCGAGAGCGGCAAGGGGAGCAGGGGTGGAACGACTCACAAACTCTGTGAGCTAGCCGCGGCAGTTTTTGCCAGAACAAACAAGCAAAACAGTTCGTTACACCTGTCCCTAACTACGCGATTGCATTCCGTCGACCTGTATATTCCTGACCTGAACAAAGTGTACAGAGATCTCGGCCTCCTAGCAGAGGGAATGCTAGAAAATATGTGGGCACTAGTTGCAAAGTTGGTCGACGAGACAAAGGTCGACGAGATGTTGGTGGTCACGCGTGGATTTGAAGAAAAATTCACACATAGCTCCACGCCGACACAAGGAGTGGTGATTGAGTCAGAAAAGCTCATTTAAAGTCTGGCGGTACCAGAAATGAAAAGTGTGAGGAGCATGGAACCGCAAGTTCGAAAGCTGGTCCCGTACTGGCAAAAGTGCCAAAACAAGTCCGGGAGTGATCATTCCGTTTCGACGAAACGGGAGATCCACTAGAATTCGTGGACCGAGTGGCATGGTCCCCTAAAACAAACGATCCCGGTGGCGATGCCAGAATTACTCCAGGGCAGAGCGCCCTGGATAATGAACGATGAGAAGTTGCCAACTTGGAAGGAATTCAGAAGGAGTTTTGAGTCCTTCTTCCTGCCGAAAGGTTTTTAATAAACGATGAGAAGTAGCCACCTTTCGAAGGAATTTAGAAGGAGTTTTGAGCTCTTCCTGTCGTAAGATTATTTCGAAAAGTCGCGGACCAGGTGAGGCAGTGGAAGTAGGACCGAGGGGAACTTTTCAAACAGTATCTGGTGGACATTAAGTCTCTAATGAAGACACTAGGGAAATTCACGAAGAAGGTGATAGAATGGATGGTTGAGAACTGCATGCCGCGCATGAAAATGGTCAAAAGGCCACATGCATATGCGTCGCTTAAAGAAGTTATGAGTTTAGCCAAGGAGTTCAAGGAGTTGGCCCTGGAAAAAGAGGCTTTTAATAGGCAGGCCTCCGCGACGCCTAGGCAAGGACATATACAAAACCCAGCGCAGGCATACAACTGGTGCGGAACCCAGAATTTTTTTCTGCAGGATGTGCGGCGCAACAGGGGCAAGAAGAACAGAGAGCTCCGTAACCGTAGAGAGGAAGGCCGGTACTAGGATGGGATTTCCTCGCAGGATTTGGCACAACAATTAAATGCGCAGGCCACCAAGTCACGATCCCGAAAAGAGAAAGATGGAGCACCGGATTCTCGGAGGAATGGAAGAGGTTTATTCAGGAGGAGCTAGTGGCGTTCGCAAACCAGAAGGGTTGTTCGAACGTAACGCAGCAAAGGGTAATGATGAAGGACCCCAATATACAGGGGGAGATCAATGCAAAGGTGGAAGAGCTGCTGGAGAAGGGCCTTCGAATAGCGCGAATAGCTCACCCATCGTTATGGAAGCAAAATTGTCAGTAGCCTCGACCATAAAGACGGATATTGGCAAATCCCACTGAAAGGGGGGAGCAGGAAGTACACTGCCTTAACGGTACCAGGGAAATGTGTACCAGTGGAAGGTGATGCCGTTCGGTTTGCATTCAGACTCGGCAATAGAAAAGATAAAAAATTCAATAATTTATTGCCGGCCAAACTTTCCGACGGCTGCCTGACCCGACATACTCCCCCCGTTGGAAGATGAGCTTTCAACAGCATCATGAAGGGGCCGCAGGCACAATTTGTTGACTGCCCGTCCGGACGCAGCGCACCCGACACACTCGGTCATCGTCGTCTTGATCCTCGCTGTCGCTGCAGCTGGGCGATGGCATCTGGGTAGCCATTTCGCTGCCAAAGTCAAACAGCGGCTTCAAATCCACACTGGGTAATATATGACCTATCACACTAGCCTCCACTGTGCAGATCACGGCCAGACGCTTCTCTTACGGTGTCTGTAATATTTCTCCTTCTCGCTGAGAACCTTGCGGAGGCGATTCTCCATTGGATTGGAAACAAAACTGCGATGAGACTACACCTTCACCGGCTCCGTCTGAGGCTGGACGAGTAACTCTGACTGCTTAGCTGCCATGAGGATCTTACCATTGTAGGGCTTCCGCCTACACAAACACTCCAACCGAGCCGAGTTTTTTGGGTGGAGGGCAAACCAGGAGACAGATGAATTTGCCCCACACAACGCAGCTCGTAAAATAATCCAGCTCCATTAGCAAATAAACTGGCTGAGGCTGGTGAAAATGAGGATCCGCTAACTCTACAGTGACGGGAATTTTCTAAGAGCAGACGTCCAATGCAAAATTGAGCTGAAGGACAGTGATGTTGGAGGCTACGGCAGGGCATTGGGATTGAAAGCTGACTTGCACAGAAAACCCTTCTGTAGAGAACCTCTTATACCGGATACAGTCACCAGAGTTCTTATCTTCCGCAGCTCCAGCTGGTCCGCCAGCCTAGAAGTGACTAGATGCACCTGCGAGTCATATTCGAGCAGCGCTCGGCAGGGCAGTAGAACTCCGGAGCGGTTCCTAACCAGAATATTTGCAGTGGCTAGCAACAACACACCACCAAAACGATTCTTAGCGAGGAGAAAATTGACGGCGGCGGACGCTGAACCAGAAACAGCGTCGCTAGATGTGGAAACCTCGGGAGATGGGTGTTGGCCTTGAGCTGGCGAATTGCCACCAAAATGCAGAAGACTATGATGTCTGCGTCCACACGCACAGCAGCTTGGGGCATTGCGATGCCGAGATAGGGGCCCAGATCCAAGATACTTATGCCATAAATCCAATCGCCTAACTTTTCCTAAGCGATCCTCAGGCGACAAGCTTAAAAACCTTGGGCAGGAGTATATCTCAGGTGATCTCACAGATCATGCATGCGGAAGAGTTTGTGGTCACAAATGCAGAGTTACCTGGATGAAAGGGTTTACGTCGTCCTACCGCAAAGTTTGATGACCTACCGCAATGTTTGATGCATGTGATGTCGTCGGCAAATCCATGTTCTCCAAAGTCCGGCATCTTTGTTGGTTGGAATGGAATCCAAGGAATCCGAGTCAGCTTGCATTTCCTTCCACTTAGACTGCATGGCATCATCAACCTTCTGCAATAGCACATGGATAATGATGCAGCTAGCAATCTGCTTCGTTGTGCCCATGCTTGACAGGGCTCGCATATGCGAATTAAATTTATCCGAAAGCTCGCGAAGCCTCGTCGCCGATGCTGATGCATTATCTCATTAACATGAGCTTGAAAAATAAGCTTGCGATTACTAAACCTTTTGTTTAGTCCAACGATCGAACAGTCTCCAAGGCAGATTCACGAAGGCAGGACCGCAACCGTTAAAGCTTCTCGACCCGACTTATGAATGGGTTTCTGTCCACCATGGTCGAGAATAGTGACCGAAATTCTAGCCACTCCCCATAACCTCCACTAAAAGAGGGAAGTGGCAGTGGTGGCAAAGCCCGGAAAGATCTGCCGAACGACGCGTCAAAAAAAGTGGCAGCAGTACCGCTGATCAGCGGCGAACTCGCCGGAAACAAACTGGAGCGCCGCATTATCGAAAGTTCCGAACGACGCATCAAAAAAGGTGGCAGCAGTACCGTTGGTCAGCGTCGAACTCCCCGGTAATCTAAAGTTGAAGTTGACGCACAGATCGTTCCTGAGTTCTGAAACATCCAGCTCGCACAGCTCCTTATGTGTTCTCTAGAAATCCGCGACGATGCCTTCTAATTCGCTAAGCCGCACATGTATCATCGAATAATCGCCAGGAGGACAGCAATCCTTGAAAGTCCTCAAAAAAACAACTGCACTTTGGCTCATCAATTCTTTCCATGCAGGCTCTCCTCTCTTGTGCCTCTGCACAATCGAAAAACGGATTCATTTTCGCAACAAAAATATTATTCTAGTTCGTTTATTTATTGTCAGCTCACGACCCACTGTGCAACTTCTATATAACGGGGTAATTTATGTGTGCGCGATTATAGCACTCTGCATACAGCGTATGTATGTATGTCAACAGATGCTAATATTTCGGGCACAAATCACAAGCCGAATGATGTTTTTTAATTTGGTGATTTGTTTATTTTTATATATTTTAAGCCACGCAGCTCAAATTCTCAACAAATTATTTTCCTAAGCACAATCACATCGGGGTCACCAAATGTTTAGTTGCCGAGCGTTTCCGGGAGTTTAATTTTTTTTGTTATAAGTATTGGCTTTAATAAAAACAAGCATAGTTCGATATATAGATATTAATACAATTTATTTAATTATTTTGGGGTCTCTACAATTGTTTCTACACAACATATGTGACTGAGTTGGGTTGACGACCAAATTAGAATAATGACGCGGGAGCGCAGCTCAACGCTTGATGCTGCGGAGCGACCGAGAGATCCCGCTAGAGAGCGAGACAAACGATAGCGCATGACGGCAGTTGCAGGTGGCCGATCGAATGCACGAGAGCGGGCGACGAGAATAGAGTGGGCGAGGCGACATAAATATAAAAGAAAGTGACGTCACAAATTCAGTAAATTATTGGCGGCCAAACTTCTTTCCGTCGGCTGCTTGACCCGACATTGGAAGATGAGCTTTCAACAACATCATCAGCAGGCACAATTTGTTGACTACCCGCCTTGTAGCTCCGGACGCCATCCTCAGCAGCGCACCCGACACAGTCGGTCATCGTCGTCATCATCCTTGCTGTCACTGCAGCTGGTCGATGGCATCTGGGTACCCATTTCGCTGCCAAAGACAAACAGCGGCTTCAAATCCACACTGGGTAATATATGACCTATCATACTAGCCACCACTGTGCAGATCCCGGCCAGACGCTTCTCCATGCGCATGTCGAAGTGTCGAAAGTGCGATGAGTCCTCCACTTTCACCGGCTCCGTCTGAGGCTGACTCAGCTGCCATGAGTACTTTACAATCGTCAGAGCCTCCGCATCTACAAACAATCCAACCGAGCCGAGTATTTTGGATGAAGGGCAAACCAGGAGACAGACGAATTAGCCCCAGAAACAATTAAAAGAAACAGTTACGGTAGTTTGGGAACACACTTAAAACAAAACAAGGAAAAAATCATACGAAATATGTATGTTCTACCTAAATTTAACCAGTACACCATAAAGTTTCATTTGCATAATTATGCGGTTTGGAAAAAAGCGATCGGTTTGGGAAATGCATATTATCGCATATTTTTTCTGTTTTCCTAACTGGAAAGGGCTCAAAAACCAAAAAGGTAACCAATCAAGATGTCGCAGATGAGGATATGTCCCAGATTTTCCATGTTATGCCCTTATAAACTATGATTTTACGGAGCAAGCAAAAAATGTACTGCAACGAATATGAGTATGAAGATTCACATTGTTTTTTACGCGGAAGCAGATGTTTAATTTCAATAAAAGTAAATAAAAAATTGTAAAACATTTTACAACTATGTTTTTTTTTTATATATTTTTTTTATAATAAGTCTCCTTCACTGCGTTGCACACTTTTGACCAAAATTATAACACCCTCTGCAAGAGAATAAAAAATACAAAAACATAATTATAATAATACAAAACAAAAATATAAGGAAAACAAACTTAATGTCACCCGATATCTGGACGAAGTCCGATGACCATCACAAAGAAAACAAGTGGGAAAACTGAACTGAGGCCCAAGGGTAAAGCGAGTAGTGTTGTGTTGAACCCGGACACGACAGGTGTCCTGGTGTCACAGCGATAGCGACGGATCGGCCTGGCGTACGCCTTGTCGATTCCTGACCTGAAACGAAACAGGGACACCCCGGTTAAGTCAAAAGAATCCTGGTCCAGGCGCTGGGGCGTATGCACAGGGTATCACCTGGAGTTAAAGGAGACGCGACGCCAAAACCTCTGGTCTGCCATAGTGTAGTGTTAGATCAGTTGTGACATCCAGTTCTATGGCCCTTATGGTTTATGCCATAAAGAACTGGATGCCACGTAGAGTTAAAATACGACTTGTTCAGTTCTATGTCTTTATTTGAATGAATTATGGTTTTCTTACACTAAGGCTTGCTAGCTGTCAGCAGCGGCAGAGCAGCCGATTTATATAATTTATATATAAATTAAGTTACAGTATGTAGAAACGGGCAGAGAGTTATGCATGCACATATGTATATATGTGGTCAGCGTGGGAACCATGCTGACTCGGTTCTAAACGGTGAATGCAATTGCATATCATATTACGTATGCACTTGAAATGTGTTTGGGCATTTGGCACGCTGTTGCTGAGTACATTGTTATGTACAAAGTGTTGCCGCTCAATATATATGTTGTGTAATAAGAACTCATGTGGGCATACCCCACATCTCCCTCCGTTTGAAAAATACCGCAATTTCATGGAGTTATTTTAATTCTTATTATCTATAAAATTTTTTTGAAAAAGATAATATATATATTTATGTATATATATTTTGTTTTTTTTTTATTTATTTTATTATTTTTAAATTTTTTAATGACCTGCTAAAATATATTTTATGACGCTTTTTTTGTTAGTTTATAAGGGTTTTTAAATTTAAAGATGTGGGCCATGATGAGCAAAGAATTTTTTTCTAAATTTTTAAGTTTTAAGAGATCAGCAATGATGGTTGTTTGGTCATTGGGCCTTTTTTTCCAAAATAACAAAAAAGGGAATTATTTGTTTCACAACGTTATAAAATGTTTATTTATTTGCATATGAAATGGAGTGCCAGAAAGCTCCGATTTAGAATGCGTATGCACTGAGATAGAGAGTACAAGTGGGCCCACCTTTTAGCATAGGACGGGCGAAAGCTCGTTAACTTAATGACAACAATAAAATAAAGCCGAGCGGCCGAGAAGAGTCGGCTTGCGACTAACAACAGCGATGAGAAAATTATTATTTGCTAAACTATAATTATTACATTTATATCGATATGTTACATTTATATTGATTCAATTTATGCCGTGGCTGCTGCCTGACCCGGCACTCGAGGTAGTTCCACTCGAGGCACCCCATCCCGACCAGGGACTAGATCCAGAATTCTAGTCAACGGCCACTTCATGGGGGGTAGGTTCTCGTCCTTGACTAGCACCACATCGTTAATCGCCACGGAAGGGCCGGACGCACGCCATCTGGAGCGCTGCTGCAGAAGGCTTAAATACTTGTGAGGCGATTAGATCTCCCACACACCAACACAGGTGGCAAGAGGGGCAACAGCGGGGGTCGGACGGGTCAGCGCTGCGGTGTTTAGAGATACGGAAGAAGAGAAAGGTATCAAGGGAGAAATGCGTCGAGCACAGACGGCATGCGGGGGCAGCAGACACAGACGGCATGCGGGGGCAGCAGCGGAGGCAAGAGGAACCAGCACGGCGTCGCGCACGGAAGAGGGCGAAAGAGGAGTCTCCGTGGAACGTAACGGTGCCGGCCGGGCCTCCGCGGCCGCGCTCGAAGGTCATAGGAAACAGCGGGGACGGCGGGGGACGAAGCGGCCGGCGACCGCGCAGCTGTGTTTACAAAATGCACAAAAACACAGAAATGCATTTGAATGTCCAGGGGGGGATCGCGGGGTATCGGGACGAAGTCCGATGACCGGCACAAAATAATGCGGATCGGAGGCCCGAACGGGGCAATCGGGGGGGAACAATAAAGAAAGCCCGCCGATAGAAAGACGGTGGGCTTGGAGAAAGTGAAGGAGCGGAGGATTAACGGCAGGAAGTGGATTCGCAAGGATTAACGGGCGCCTCTGGCACTATATAAGGAGGGCCCCTGGAGCGAATCGAGGCCGAGTCTTCTAGGGAAGCTGAGAGAGTGAGTGAAAGACCCCCCGTGGGTAAGTCTGCCATTCAAGTTGGAAAGCTTCCTTGAAGAGTTAGGAGTACAGGCTGAAGGACCCCCCGTGGGTAAGTCCGACAGTCTTCAGTGCGGGCTATTAAAGCGAGTGAGCAAGGATATACGAAAATAGCTTAAGGACCCCCTGTGGGTAAGTCCGGCGGCGGTACGCGCATCGAATCGAGCAAGGAGTCAGGGGAAAAGGATCAAGGATCCGCGGCAAAGCTGAGGCCCAAGGGTAAAAGAGTCGGGTGGAGTTATTCCCGGACACGACAGGTATCCTGGGGTAGTGGCGGCAACGACGGATCAGCCTGGCGTACGCCTTGTCTGCTCCTGACCGTTCGATCCAGGTGTGATCCTGTAACGCGAGGGATAGCCAACCCGGGAACTCAAGCCCACTAGTGAAACCAGGCAGGGACACCCCGGGAAGTCATGAGAATCCTGATCCAGGCGCTGGAGCGTATGCACAGCGATCCACCTGGAGTCAAAGGGGACGCGACGCCCACACCTCTGGCCTACCATAGATCCTGCGGGGCGTAGGCACGCAGGTGTTTGGAGGCGAGTGGCGAACGCGACCGGGGGCGTGTCCTGTAGGGTAGGAAGGCCCTTCGTGCCCTGATCCGGCCGCTAAGCAGCGAGGAGCATATCCTGCCCGGCGTATGCCTGGGAGGTGAGCCACTCGGTCTGTTAACACGGATTGGGTGCCGGCCACGGCGAAAGGGCAAATCCAGGCAAGCCAAAGGTTCCGAGTCCACGGCACCCCAAGCGGAGGTACAGAGCGACGACGAGGGAGCAGCAGCGACGGACAGGCAGCGGCGGCGGAAGACGACAAGCAGCAACACAGGCCCCGCAACCAGAGTCCGTGAGTCCAAACGAAGGGAACCGAGAGCCGTTTCGGCGCCAGGCACCAAGACCGCACGACCTGCCGGGCGCAAGCTTTGGGAGGGCGTGCGTATTGGCACCAACCCGGAGCGGGGATCGGGGATCGACGGGAGGTCGAGCGGTCGGTCGGCTGAGCCAGACAGCCGGTGAGATTCTCTTTATTGCTTTGTAAATTAATTACAATAAAGGGGATTTATTTGAAAAGAAGCAATACCGTGTTATTTCTGGGCTCGGGCAAGCACGTCGAATCAATAAATTCGGTGGAACGTACCCTCAACCTCTGTGAGCTAGCCGCGGCGTTTGTTGCGATCAAACATTAGCAAAACAGTTCGTTACACCTGCCGCCCAAACTACGTGATTGCTTTAGAGTCTAGGAGTAACACTGCTTCAAGATGGGGAGGAAAAACTGGATCTACGCGCTTCGCAAAGAAGAGTTGTGCGAAGTGTGCAGAGAGCTCGGTCTCGCAGCGGATGGAACCGTGGAGAGCATGAGGGCACTGGTGGCAAGGTGGGCCGAAGAAAGAAAGGAGGATGAAGTGATGGTCGCGCGGGGATTCGAGGAGAAGTTCGCGCAGAGGACCACGCCGAGGCAGAGAGCGGTGAGCGAATCGGAAAAGCTCATCCAAAGTCTGGCAGTGCCGGAAATGAAGAGCATGAGGAGCATGGAGCCACAAGCGCGGAAGCCAGTCCCGGTACAGTTGGACTATGCGAAGGTGGCGAGACAAGTCCGAGAGTGGTCGTTCCGATTCGACGGAACAGGGGATCCTCTCGAGTTCGTGGACCGAGTAGCATGGTCTGCCAAAACATACGGGATGGATATAAACACAATCCCGCGAGCGATGCCCGAACTACTCCAGGGCAGAGCGCAAAAATGGTTCCTAATGAACGACGAGGAGTGGCTCACATGGAAGGAGTTCAGAAGGAGCTTCGAGGCCTTTTTCCTGCCAAAAAGATACTTCGAGAAATTGGCAGACCAGGTAAAGCAGAGGAAGCAACAGCGAGGAGAGCCTTTCAAAGAGTACATGGTGGACCTTCAGGCGCTGATGAAGCCGTTAGGAAAGTCCACAAAGGAGGTCATCGATAGGCTCGTGGAGAACTGCATGCCACGCATGAAGATGTTCATGAGACCCTACGCATGTGCATCACTTGAGGAGGTCATGGGTCTAGCCGAAGAATTCGAAGAGCTGGCTTTGGAGGAGGAGGTCTTCAATAGACAGTCCCCAGCGGTAGACAGAAGATGGCCAAAGGAGGAGTTGCACCATAAACCACAGGAGCAACAGAGCCATCCAGGACAGGGATGGGGGCAGAGATGGCAGCCGGAGGAGCATCGCCAAATGCCACAGCAACAGCAGCCGAGCCAGCAATGGGCAGGCCCAAGGCAACAACAGCCGAACCAACAATGGGCAGCAAACCAAATCCAAAGGCAGCCGAATATGCAGCGGGCAGCGACGCCTAGACAGGGACACGTAGAAAACCCAGCACAGGCGTGCAACAGATGCGGAGGCATGGGCCATTGGGCCAGCGGGTGCAGAAACCCCAGAATTTTGTTCTGCAGGATGTGCGGCGCAGTGGGGGTGAGAAGCACGGATTGCTGCCAGAGAGCGGGAAACGTGCAGCGATCCCAGCCATTGAGAGGAAGGCGGAGATCGCGAGGTGCTGCCTCTCAGAGATAGTTGGAGGATTAACAGGAGACGATCAGCAATTGGCGGCGGTCATCAAGGTCGGAGGAGCAGAAGTGAGGGCCATGGTGGACACCGGGGCAACGGCTAGCTTCATTTCAGAAAAGCTAGCAGAGGACCCGGGAATCGCCGGAGAACGGAAAGCGACAAGGAGACTAGTAAAGTTGGCCAACGGGAGCCACATAGAAACTCAAAGGGTACTCCCAACAACTGTCAGCTTTGGCAACAAGAAAAAGGATATGAATATGATAGTGTTGCCAGGCATGGGAGACAGCGCGGTGCTTGGATGGGATTTCCTCGCAGAATTCGGCACAACAATCAACTGCGCAGGCCACCAAGTCACGATCCCGAAGAGAGAGAGGTGGAGCGGATGCCTGGAGGATAGGCTGTCCATAGCGATAGCGGGACCCTCGGAGGAATGGGATCGCGAGCGGGACAAAAGGTTCATCGAAGAAGAGCTGGCGGCGTTCAGGAATCAGAAGGGTTGTTCAAACATAACCCAGCATAAAATCACGATGAAGGACGACATCCCAATTAAACAAAGATACTACCCAAAGAACCCCAAAATACAGGGGGAAATCAATGAAAAGGTGGAAGAACTGCTGGAGAAGGGATGCATCGATCCGTCAAACAGCGCCTACAGCTCACCCATTGTCATGGTGAAGAAGAAGACGGGCCAGTGGAGGATGTGCGTAGACTTTCGGCAGATAAACGCAAAGTCAGTGAAGGATGCGTACCCCATGCCCAGAATAAACTTCATTTTGGAGCAATTGAGGGAGGCAAAATTTTTCAGCAGCCTCGACCTGAAGGACGGCTATTGGCAAATCCCACTGGAGGAAGAGAGCCGGAAATACACGGCCTTTACGGTACCAGGGAAAGGTCTGTACCAGTGGAAGGTGATGCCGTTCGGGCTACACTCGGCTTCGGCAACTTTTCAAAGGGCTCTAGACCAGGTCATAGGCCCGGACATGGCTCCCCACGCATTCGCGTACCAGGACGATATAATAGTGATCGGGCGCACGAGGGAGGAGCACATGGCAAATTTAAGGGAAGTTTTCCGAAGACTGAAGGCGGCGAACCTAAGGATAAACACAGAGAAGTGCCATTTCTTCAGGGAAGAGCTTTTGTACCTAGGCCACCGGATAACGAGTGACGGAATTGGTATGGATCCGGGAAAAGTCGCAGCGATCACGGAATTGGAACCACCAACGAACGTGAAAGGGGTACGGCAGTTCATAGGAATGGCGTCGTGGTATCGACGGTTCGTTCCCGATTTCGCGGGGGTCGCAAAACCCTTGAACGATCTCCTGCGAAAGGGAACAAAGTGGGAGTGGACGTCGAGACAGCAAGAAGCGTTCGAAAAGTTAAAGTCGCGGTTAGCAGAGGACCCGGTGCTGGCATGCCCCGACTTCACGAAGAAGTTTTTACTGCAAACGGACGCCAGCGATTACGGCGTAGGCGCAGTGCTGACGCAGGACAAGGATGAGGGCGAGCGAGTGGTCGCTTACGCCAGCCGAACGCTAATAGGCGCGGAGAAGAACTACTCGGCAACAGAGAAAGAGTGTCTTGCAATAATCTGGGCAATTCGGCAAATGAGGCCATACCTGGAGGGATACCAGTTCGACGTGATAACGGATCACATGGCGCTGAAGTGGTTAAACAACATAGAGAGCCCACTTGGAAGGATCGCGAGATGGGTTTTCGAGCTGCAGCAATACGATTACGTAATCAGCTATAGGAAAGGCAAGTTGAACGTAGTCGCGGATGCACTTTCCCGCCAGCCGATCGTGGAGAAGCTGAGGAGTACCACAGCAACGGAAGACGCGGAATGCGTTTGGGTTGGCTCGCTGAAGAAGAAACT
Source organism: Drosophila ananassae (assembly GCF_017639315.1). Taxonomy (NCBI): domain Eukaryota; kingdom Metazoa; phylum Arthropoda; class Insecta; order Diptera; family Drosophilidae; genus Drosophila; species Drosophila ananassae. Next base: position 225,660 of record NW_025319069.1, on the reverse strand, counting down.
AAAAGAAAACCCACAGAAGTATCCGGAATACGTCGAGGAGGCAGGCCTGATTTACCGACATGTTCCACACAGAGCCGGAAGCGAGGAAGTGGCATCGTGGAAATTATGTGTGCCAATGTACATGAGGCAACAGGTGCTGAAGGAGAACCACGACGCACCAACAGCAGGACATTTAGGCGGAAGGAAAACAATTGCGAAGGTAGCAGCAAGGTACTTCTGGCCAGGGATGCAGAGGGACGTGAGGAAATACGTCAGGAAATGCGAGACATGCCTGCGCTATAAACCGAGCCAGATGCAGGCCGCGAGGAAGATGTTAACACAGGTCCCAGAGGAGCCGTGGGCGACGGTATGTGCAGACTTCGTGGGACCGTTGCCGAGGTCCAAGCATGGGAACACCATGCTACTAGTGATGATCGATCGGTTCTCAAAATGGACAGAAATGGTCCCAATGCGGAAAGCCACATCAGAGACGCTGCAGAAGGCAGTTCGTGAAAGGATCATCGCCAGGTACGGGGTGCCAAAGGTAATGGTGACGGACAATGGTGTTCAATTCACCAGCCGGAGCTTCAAAAAATTCCTCGAGGAGCTCGGAGTTCGCCACCAGTTCACTGCACCATACACGCCTCAGGAAAACCCGACGGAAAGGGCAAACCGGACGGTGAAGACGATGATCGCCCAGTTTGCAGGAAAAGACCAAAGGACGTGGGACGAGCACTGGCCAGAATTGATGCTGGCGGTGAACTCGAGCGTGTCGGACTCCACGGGATACTCTCCGTGTTTCATCACCCAAGGCAGAGAGCCAAGAATGCCGAAAGCAATTTTCGACCAGGGGGCATTGGGGACAGGAGAAGCCCAAGCCACTCCCTCAGAAAATGCGGAAAAATTAAAAGAAGTGTTCGAGCTGGTGCGGAGAAACATGGAGCGCGCGGCGCAGGAGCAAGCTCGGCACTACAATCTGAGGAGGCGGGAGTGGAGCCCGAAGATCGGCGACATAGTGTGGGCGAAAGATCACCATCTATCTAAAGCGGCCGAAGGTTTTGCGGCGAAGCTAGCGCCGAGATACGACGGGCCATATGCAGTAACAAATTTCATTTCGCCGGTGATCGCCGTGCTACGTCACGGGATCACAAAGAAAGAGAGGAGAGCCCACATAAGCGAGCTAAAAGCCCAGGCGGAGGAATCGGCACTGAAGGCGTAGGATAGAAGTAAAAGGAGAGGGTACGATCACCAATAGGGAAAAAAACCGCAAAACACATATACAACCACGGATCTTTGGCGGTCCATAAATGCACCGGTAAATCATAGTTGATGAGTGTCACCAACCTAGTTAGCTACGGGATTGTTAATAACTGTCAGACGAATGCGTCCCGAAAGAGCAGTCCATAAATGATGCACCAAAAGAACCGCAAGAAAGGATCTGTACCAGGCGGCGGGCCTATAAAAGGGAGCAGCGGACACGGGCCGGCCTTTTTCTAATAGTATAACATGGAAGCTAAGCAGTCATCCCAGCCGTCACCCCACGCCTCGCCAGTCGTCTCGTCGGATGAGAGCGACCTGGAGATCCTGGACTTGCCAGGTTGGGACGTCCGGCGGCTCCAGTCAACGAGGAGGGTCCTCCGGGTGTCACGGCCAATGGAGTCACGGCGATCCCGGTGGGAAAGGCCAGGACGGAGGAGGAGGACCACCGGCCGAGCCAGAACCTACAGGCGATGAGAAGGAGACGGAGGAGGAGCCAGGACCGGCGGAAGGCGGGCGCTACCCTGGCGCTGGCAAGGGCCAGGACTAGGCTGGCGGAGGAGATGGCCCGGGAGGCGACCCACCGGTGGAGAACGGAAGCAGCGGCAGGGCGTGCCGCAATGCTCCAAGGAGCGGCGCGCCGGAGGTGCCGGCAGAACAGGGCCACCCGGCGGGGCCGTTGGGCAAGGAAGGAGGCGCAGGACGCGCGGATAAGGAGGATGACGGGGCCACGGGAGTGGCCAAGCCGGAAGTGGCAGCCGGCGAGGCCACCCACCCCGCACCCGCAGGAGCGGAAGGAGGAGAAGACAGAGGAGGAGCCGTGGACGAGAGGTCCATGGGTGTGGCCAGCCCCGAAGGTGAGGCCGGGGCTGGAGAGGCAAGTCTCCTGCCCGGAGAAGAAGCCGCCGAGGCCGGTGCTCCAAAGGGCCGAGTCGACAGGAGATGGAGGAGCAGTGCCCGAGCAGAACTGGCCGCCGGAGCTAAAGAGGAAGGTGGAGGAAGAGGCCCGAAGGAGGAAGGAAAAGCCGGGCAGGTGGAGCACAGTCTGGCAGATCGGGCCAGAAAGTTTCCGGGGTGCGCGGCGGCCAGAACGGGATACGCGTCACCCGGAAGCTATAGAATAATAGAAAAAAAAAAACAGAAAAATAAGGAATAATAAAATATAGATCGCAAAACAAAACACTCAAGGAAAAAATGGGGGGAAGGGGAATGTACGAGTTCAAGACATTCAGAAAATCGTGCACTGCAGATAGGCAACAGATGATCCTATACAAACAGGTACCGCTGCGCATTTACGACCTCACACCATCTGTCAGCACGCATGATAAGGACCTGCATGCGTCATAAACCTAAGCGATAAAAGATAATGGTATCCTATTTTACAACTGTCCAAACTAGTAAACTATAAGCAGATAATAATTTGACCTAAACAAACATTAGTTCTTAAGATCTTGTATATAAAACCCTGCATACTCCACAATAAAGTTAGTACTCAACGAAAACTCGTGGTATTCACTTCTCCGAGCTCAATTTGTTTCAAGTACAGATTGCGGCAACGAGATTGTTACTGGTATCAAGAACCGGTGGCAGACAAAGCAACTTTTCAGCTACACAATTTACATTTGGTGACCCCCGACTTTGGACACAGGATTCATTTGGAGAATCATACTCGTATAGTTGGTCAACTGGGCGACCAAACTACAAAAAAAAATACCAACAACTGATCAACTTGGCGATCTTGGACATCACTGGATAGTCAACTTGGCAGCAACAAAACAGGAGAAAAACAAGCTCCATAGCCATAGTATTTAAAAGAATACCTTGACCGCCTATTTGGTTGTGAGTAGAGGCACAACCTGTCAAAGCGACAAATCAAAATACCTCCAACGGGTCAGGTATTATTTTAAATAAAAAAAAAAAAATGGCATTATCAAATATCAACGCATTGCTGGACAAGCAATTGATAACAGGCGAAGAGATCCAAAACGTAATAAGGAATTACAAGAAGGATTCGCCTGAGCGAAAACAACAGCCTGACTACTTCCAAAAACGCATTGAGAAGTTAGTTAAGCTGTGGGAAATATTTTTTAAAGATGATTTATTATAAAAAGTACAACAGAAGGTGCTAAAATTGAGCACAGTTACTTTAAAAATAATTATTTCAATCAAATAAGAGATTTGGTTGTATCCTACAAAGGAGAATTCAACAAACAATTATCCACAGTACAAATGGATACTGGATCGGTTGCTTCCAGTGAAGAAGAATCGGAACTGGAGCCAATGATTCGGGAACAAAGGGCTCTGCTGATTAGTCTGGAACGAATCATGAATAAAATGACGAATGAAACTCGTCAAGGATTTATGCCAATCATAAATCAGTATTGGGATAAGATAACAACTATCCACATTGAAATTTATAAAAAATTTGAGGATCCTGCAAAACTTGGATATCTCGACCAGAGATATTTAGCAGCGGAAGACGCCGTCATAGCAGTCCAAACTATGACATGTGAAGAAAGCATCTCACGTCCTGCCAACATACCTCAAATGCATGCCTCATTGCCGTTGCCGAAAGTTGAAATTCCCAAATTTGATGGTGACTATTTAAAATGGCAACAATTTCATGACATTTTCAAGAAAATGATTCATGAAGCATCATTACCCATCATTCAAAAGATGTGGTACTTAAAAACTAGCATTACTGGAGAGGCTGAGCGTTTAATACGCCATCTATCCTTAACCGAAGGAAACTATGCAACAGCATGGAATATGCTACAAGAGCGTTTTAGCAACAAAAGAGTGCTAAGTAACGCGTTAATACAAAAAATATTGGACCAACCATCAATAACAAATGATGCGAAATCCATAAAGGCAATGCATGATAATATTAAAGAAACATTATCTGCGCTTTGTAACATTGGAATTCAAACTGAAAATTGGGATCCAATACTATTATGTAGTTTGACAAGGAAATTAGATCGTCAAACTCATATGTTATATGAACAGTCAATTGTAGACTTGAAGAAACTGCAGAAACTGGATCAGTTTTTGACCTTATTGGAACATCGGTTCCTTACATTGGAGGCTACCGGTAGTGATAAGATAAATCACACCAAAAAAGGCACATGCGCTCAGATTGGTACAGAATATACATGCTATTTCTGTAACAAACCCAATCACAGTATGTACAAGTGCAACGAGTTTTTGAAGAAAACAACAGCTGAACGATTAAATTGGACTCAAAGGAACAAGCTATGCGTAAAATGCTTCAAACGCGATCATTCAGCAAAGGAATGTCAGAAGAAAAATTGTTTTAAATGCGATAAAAGGCATAACACCCTTCTACATTTGGAATCAAAGCCTGACTCTAAAACAGCAGCATCAGCAAGTGGAGTACAAACCAATTATGTACTTTTAGCCACTGCTCGAGTTATTATTGAAGGCAATAATGGACGAATGGCCGAATTCAGAGCATTACTTGACTCAGGTTCTCAAGTCAATGTAATCTCTGAAAGAGCATTAAACATATTAGCTCTCGACGTTAAAAAATCAGAGCTACAAATAAATGGAATTGGTGGACGAACACAAACATCAAAGGCACGAGTTAATGTTATGCTCAAATCACAGCATAACAACTTCAACTCTCGATTGGAGGCTATTGTATTGCCTCACATTGTTGCAGATCAGCCAGGACAGTCAATTGATATTAATCGTTGGAAACTTCCAAAACATATTGAATTGGCTGATCCCAATTTTGATAAAACAGGAAGGATTGATCTACTTTTGGGAGCAGAACACTATTACGATATAATGCAGGACAAGCATTTATCGTTGGGTAAAGGACTGCCAAAATTACAAAAAACCAAACTAGGATGGATTGTGGCTGGAAAATTAAAACACAATTCACCTAGATCAACTACCTGCGCAGCTCTAACCGAGGAAGATAAGGTAGACGAACAAATCACGAAATTTTGGGAACTGGATTCATTCTCAACTGATGCGCCATGCCTATCTCCACTGGAGAAACAATGTGAAAGACACTTTCTCCAGCACATTCAGACTGCAATTGATAAGAAATCAATTGTTAGGACCCCATTCATGGATAATGCTTCAGCCCTGGGGGAGAGTCGTGATCTTGCAACACGACGATTCCTTTCCTTGGAAAAACGGCTATTGCGAGATCCACAAACTAAGGCAAGTTATGTGGAGTTTATGAAAGAATACGAAGCTCTTGGGCATATGAAGGCATATGACAAGTATATGATATGGTACTTCATACCACATCACTGTGTGCTCAAACCTGAAAGTACAACAACCAAATTAAGAGTGGTTTTCGATGCATCTGCAGTTACGTCATCAGGAAAATCGCTCAACGACTTACTGCACAAAGGTCCTACGGTGCAAAACTCTATATTTTCAATTTTGCTGCGATTTAGGACTTACAAATATGTTTTCACGGCGGACATAGAGAAAATGTACCGTCAAATCTGGATAAATCCCGAAGACCAATATTTCCAAACAATTGTTTGGCGCAATAATCCATCTGAGGATTTGCGATACTACAGATTAAAAACGGTTACCTATGGAACAAAAGCTGCACCGTATTTAGCCACAAAATGCTTGCAGCACATAGCACAAAAAGGTAGAAAGGAATACCCTAATGGTGCTGCCGCATTGGAAAACGACTTCTATGTAGACGATTGCTTAACCGGAGCCGAAACTATACCAGAAGCTCTACAGAGGCAACAACAGCTTAACAAACTTCTGCAAAATTCTGGATTCAAGTTAAGAAAATGGTGTACCAACAATTTCCAAGTTCTACAAGGAGTTCCGAGGGAAGACATCACTTCAAATGTACAACTAGAGGAGACTTCATATGAGGACTACACGATTAAGACCCTCGGAATCACCTGGACACCAACGACAGATCACCTTTGTGAGAAAACGGAGATAGCAACAAAGGTCAACATATCAAGACGAGATGTTGTGTCTGAAATCTTTAGGATATTTGATCCTCTTGGGTTATTTTCCCCAGTTGTAATGAAAGCAAAAATTTTCATGCAACACCTCACAAAGGAGGGTTATGAATATAAAGACGATCTGCCGGCTCATCTTCAGGAGGAATGGAAACGCTACAGGGAGGAGCTAAAGGTTCTGAACACCATAAAGGTACCACGTCACGTCTACTTAGGAAAAACACCTGTGACGGCAGAAATCCACACATTTGTTGATGCCTCGGAGAAGGCATATGGAGCTGCTGTATACATCCGAGCAACATATAAGGACAAGCGAAGAACGATCCAGTTATTGTGTGCAAAATCTCACTTAACACCAATAAATACAATAACGTTACCACGTCTGGAACTTAAGGCTGCTGTATTAGGAGCACAGTTGACTTCCAAAGTAAAGGAAGACTTGGCCATGAAAAATGCATCCACATTTTATTGGTCTGATTCACGGATTGTACTGTCATGGATTAATTGCTCAACATCCATTCGAGACAAATTCGTTGCCACCAGAGTTGCAACAATACATGAGCTATCTTTACCCAAACAGTGGAGACATGTTGCATCAGAACACAATGCCGCAGATGTCCTCTCCAGAGGAATGACAGCTTCAAAATTCGCGGAACATGCCATGTGGTTCTACGGCCCTATGTTCCTACATGGTTCATCATCCACATGGCCCGCTCCGTTTATTGCTACCAACGAGGAACTAATAATTATGAATCCGCCAAAGGTTAGTCAATCATCCGTGATGACTATCACAAAAGAGGAGGACATAATATACACAATACAACATAATAATTCATTTAACAAGCTACTCAGAATAATAGCTTACATAATGCGCTTTCGACGTAAGAAGAAGTACACAAGCCACACCATTGAGTTTGAAGAAATAACGGCAGCCCGAAAAATTGTCTTCCGCAATATTCAAAAAATCGACTTCAAAGATGACATCAAACATCTCAAACGGCAAAGGGAGACACTAAAAGGCAGTTCAATCAACTCACTATCACCATTCTTAGATCAGAATGGAATTTTGCGTGTAGGAGGTCGACTGGAGGCGGCAAATATATCATTCGACTCCAAACATCCGATACTTCTGCCATACAACGACCCTGTTGTGAAGATGATTCTTGTGCAAATACACAAGGACAACATGCATTGCGGACCTCAAGCTTTATTGACTGCATCAAGGCAGCAATTCTGGATCCTTAAAGGAAAAACGATGGCTAGGAGCACTGTAAGAGACTGTGTCAAGTGCACTAAAGCTAAACCAAAATTAATGGAGCAGATCATGGGAAATCTGCCACCACTGAGGGTAACGCAAGCTCGACCATTTTTCAACTCTGGCGTCGATTATTGTGGACCATTTAAAATTCACTACAAAGTGAGAGGAAAGAAGCCTAGCACAGCTTACATTGCTATATTCTGCTGTTTTACGACTAAAGCGGTACATCTGGAGCTGGTTAGCGATCTCACAACAGAGGCATTCTTGGCAGCACTTCGTCGTTTCATTGCTCGGCGAGGGAAATGCCAAACTCTTCACTGCGACAATGCAACAAATTTTGTGGGAGCCAAAAACAAGTTGCAAGAGCTACAGGAGGCTATATTCTTCGATAATGCGAAAACACAAATTCTCCAGGAGTGTAACAACAAGGGAGTTCAGTTTAAATTCATCCCACCTCGTGCACCACACTTCGGAGGATTATGGGAAGCTGCAGTAAAGTCGGCAAAACATTTATTACTAAAAAATGTGACGACAGCCGATCTTACTTATGAAGAACTTGAAACAGTTATAGTCGAAATAGAGGCCATATTGAACTCTCGACCATTAACACCACTGTCCGATGACCCAAATGACGTCACAGCATTAACGCCTGGACACTTCCTAATTGGAGAGCCGCTAACTGCACAAGCTGATTGTGAACCATCGCAGCAACCAAAAACGTTAGGTAATCGATGGCAGGCCGTTTCAAAACTGAAACATGCGTTCTGGAAACAATGGTCACAGGATTATCTACAACAGTTGCAGCAACGTCAAAAATGGAGAAGATCCTCAACAAACATAAAGGAAGGCACTTTAGTAATAATGAAGGAAGACAATGTTCCTGTATTACAATGGCCAATGGGAAGAATTGTTCGAGTCTTCTACGGGAAGGACAACTTTGCACGAGTGGTTGAAGTTAAAACGACCAAAGGGATCTTTAAACGTGAAATTCAACATGTTGCTCCACTCTTTAATGAAGAAGAACCCACTGACAAACATCCAATTGAAGAAGATGAAGTAGAAGAAGAAAACAGAGCAGTGGAAGACCGCCAGCTGAGGAAAAGACCAAATCACGCTTCGATAACCACTGTCATGATTGTCATGTTATTATTATTACCATTAGCCTGGGCCCAATCGATTCAAATAACTCAGTTTGGATCAAAACCAGGAATATTTTTCGAGAAAATTGGGACAACCCAATTAGCAGTGGCTGACTGGACCATAGTGGCTTACTTCGATCTCAAACCATATTGGAGTGACATGGCTACATTTTCAAAAGGAACAAAAAACTTGGTCAAATGTGCGCTACACTTAATGATGCACACTCATGTGAAGGAATGTACCAATACTTCCAACAAGTAGAGAATGAACTCATCATGGAAAATATGCTATTAGCCAAATCACGGAAAGTTCGAGCACCATTGGACATCGTGGGAAACATTGCAAGCAGTCTATTTGGTGTATTAGATTCTCAATATGCACAAGACATGTCGAAAACAATATCGAAGGTCAAGGACAATGAAGATCATGTCTTGGAGTTATTACAAAACCAAACGTCCTTAGTTGATTCAACAATAAATGTAGTGAAACGAGATGAAATTGCATACGCAAAACGATTCAACCTAATTGAAAGTCAAATGAATGCAATAATAAAGGATAATTATCACTGGTACATTACACTGACATCACAACTTACGTTGCTCGCTACGAATCTACATCGAATGCAGAATGAAATCATCAAAGTGTTAACAGACGTGCGCCACAACACTATTAGTCCACTTCTATTATCACCACGACAACTAAAGGAGCAATGTGATCAAATACGGGACCATTTGAAGCCTGATCAAATGTTACCTGTTAGCCAAGAAAACATACTCATGGCATACAAAATGATGCAAGCCGAAGGTACCATAGTAGATAATCATGTGATTATAAAAATAACAGTACCATTGATATCGACAGAGGTATTACACATATACAAATTAACACCGATCCCAGCTGCAAATGTATATGGTTTTCATCTGTTCAAAATTAAAACACCATTCATTGCAATTAACAACTATCGAGATAAGTTTGTTGATATGACGACGGAAGACATAGCAAATTGTTATCCAAAATCGATAAATGATTTCATTTGTCACAGCAAGCAATCAATGTTCTCTACAGAAATGAGCTGCGAAATGCAACTATTCCACAATAAAACAGACACGTCATGCCATCTGGAAATCACAAATAAAACGTTCATTTGGCAAGAGATGCATAAAAGGAATCAATGGATATTTGCGACAAGGACGCCAATAAAACTCTCAGCTGTTTGCACAGATGGAACATCAGATATCTGGTTACGCAACACGGGACTACTGACAGCAAGAGCAGGATGCACCATACGCAACTCTTTAATAACAGTAATCAGTCAAACTGGTATAGAAACATCAACGCTCATCTCATACGCCAGTTTTGGAGAAATCGATGGTAACAATACAACGATTAAAAGACAGAACACCACATCCAGCAAAACAAATAAATTTGGTTATACCAAACTACTGGATCTTCAACGGGATCTTGTACCAAACCGAAGACTGAGACTACCACATAGACTTGAGACGATCAAGCATCACCACATCGCAATGTACATTGGCTTAACATTCATCATAATAATATTGACCATTCACTGGGTAAGAAAATGGTACAAAGGAGACAAGAGACCTCAGCAAGTCCAGGTACCAGCGGTGGCAATGAGGAAAACCGATACGACTTCGAGTCCGCCGTTCACCATTAACATCGATGATTGTTGAAACTACGTTCAACGGCCGGGAGGATGTACGAGTTCAAGACATGCAGAAAATCGTGCACTGCAGATAGGCAACAGATGATCCTATACAAACAGGTACCGCTGCGCATTTACGACCTCACACCATCTGTCAGCACGCATGATAAGGACCTGCATGCGTCATAAACCTAAGCGATAAAAGATAATGGTATCCTATTTTACAACTGTCCAAACTAGTAAACTATAAGCAGATAATAATTTGACCTAAACAAACATTAGTTCTTAAGATCTTGTATATAAAACCCTGCATACTCCACAATAAAGTTAGTACTCAACGAAAACTCGTGGTATTCACTTCTCCGAGCTCAATTTGTTTCAAGTACAGATTGCGGCAACGAGATTGTTACTGGTATCAAGAGCCGGTGGCAGACAAAGCAACTTTTCAGCTACACAATTTACAGGGAAGTCTAAAGGACAAAAAAAAAAAAAAAAAATACATACATATTTAAAAAAAAAAAGGAAAATGAAATGAAAAAATATTAGAAAAAATGAAAATGAAATGAAAAAACATTAGAAATGAAAAAAAAAGAAACAAGGGAAAATAGATATATATATTAAAGATATATAAAAGATGAAAAAAATATTTAAAAAAAAAATAAAAATATAAAATATATAAGAGTACATATATTTAACTATATATACTGTTGAGCTATCAGCGTTTTGATAGCGGCCGAATTAATAGACCAGGATCAATTTAATATTTCAATTTATTGTGGGTCAATTTAACCCCAAAACAAATTCCGCGGCCGAACCAAAACAATGCCGAATTACAAGTCATAAAAACCTAAGAGCTTGCGCAGAAGCTCAACCAAAGCTCCCCAAAGCGCATACGCTACAAATAACAATAAAGCGCATGCGAAACTGGGAGACAAAACAGAGACGAAAACATGCTGATAACAACAGCTGCAGCTTAGCATTTTATGATTATTTTAAATGCACCTAGCAATGCACCTGCTTGGCCCAACATCCTCCCCCCATTGAAGGGTGGGCCTTCAATAGCACTTTTGGAAGGGGCAGCAGTCACATCATTCCAGTGGGTATTCCTTGGGTTGTCTTTCCTAGCATAGAGCGACGACACATCCCGTGATAGTTCACCGCGTCCAGAAATCACCCAGCCAAATCGCGTATTCTGGGCAATGGGAAGCCCGTGACCTAATTGGATTTGACCAGCCGACAATAGGTCAAAGAATAAGCTGGCTCCAATCAACAGCGTTTTGTAGAAGTTAGGCCAACTCGCTGCGTTTTGTAGAAGTTAGGGTCAGCTAGATCTAAATTGCCAGGAATCTTCCAGCGCGAAGCATCTATGTCCTGGCTAGGTTGATAGTCCGTTATATGTGAAGCTACAACAGCCTCAATTTCCTTCGAGTACGTGCTAAGGCGGGACTTCAAGCACACATTAACGGATGCTCCATCCGTATCAAAACCAGCGCCGCCGAAACCTGCCACCGTAGTGGAGCATTTGGAACGGCCAAGCTGAAGTTCATTCGCCAGCCGCGACGAGATGAGGTGCACTTGTGAGCCGGAATCCAATAAAACTCGGCAAGGCAAGAAGGCTCCAGATCGACCACGAACGAGTACATTGGCTGTTGGCTCGCTCAGCATTGCGATCCTGGTTCATAACAGGGTTGATTGAGCGGGATGGGTGCGCAACAGTAACGGCACCGAAGGGACGGGAGACTCGTGCGGGTGAAATCTGCCCGCGAGGGTGCAACAAAATATTATGACGGTGATTGCACGTCGAGCAGCGGGAAGCTGAGCATCCACGAGCGAGATGGCCATCCTCCAGACAAACAAAACATCGAGCCAGACGCCGCACTTCGTCGTACCGTTCCTCAATTGTCAAAGCACTAAATTTTGAACAAGAAGGAAGCTCGTGCTCCGAAATGCCACACAGGGCGCATAGAGCAGGACGGGCGTTAATAACCATGCACGAAGATCGGTTATTCCAAGATCTACCTCGGCCCACTTGGTTAGCTGGGGGAGACGCCGCCAAAGAAAACTCGACGCATTCAAGAGTCCGGCACCTTTGCTCCAAGAATCGTGCCATGGACTCCCAAGACGGAATGCTGTCGTTGCTTCCGGCGAGAGTGTCTTCCCACTTGGCCTTTGTGGCAGGATCCAACTTCTGCAGGATAATCTGGATAAGCAAGCATCCTTGGATCTCGGCAGCTGATCCGGAACTCAGAAGAGCCCGCATATGCCCATTGAACCGATCCGATAGCTCCCGCAAAGTAGTAACAGATCCTGGCTCGACCACACGAAGCTGCAGGATCTCATTAATGTGAGACTGAAATATTAAACGCCGATTACTAAAACGATTGCGCAATAGGTCAAGGGCCACATCGTAGTTCGCGTCATTAATTTCCAGAGCTCTCACCGTATCCAAGGCTGACTCGCGCAGGCATGAAATGAGCCACCGGAGCTTTTCCATTTTCGTTAGGTGAGGATGGCTGTCGATCGTGGTCTTAAAAAGGGCGCAGAAATCCGGCCACTCGGCATAGCCGCCGCTGAATGTTGGCATCGGCAACGGTGGCAAGGAGGGGGCTTGCTTGTTTGGCATTGGCGATACACTGGTACCGTCGAGAAGTGTGGAGTGGGCAGCGATTCTAATGGAGCGCTTGGCATCCTCCAACTGAATTTCCACTTCCGCATCAGTCGCCAGCTGCGAGAATCTCCAATACAGATCACTCCCGATCTCGCTAAAATTAAGCTCCTCCAACTCTTCTTGAAGCGCGGTGAACCGCTCACGCAAACGCTTCTCCACCGACTCCAGCGCCATAATGGAAGAATCCTCAGTCCGCGCCGCAGCCTTCACCTTATGATGCAGCGCCTCCATTTCTTGGCAGGCCACCTCTGCTCTTCTCCGCAGCATCCTTTCCCGGTTTGCGGCAGCAGCTCCAATAATCTCAGCTCCAGACTCCATTCTTCAATTAAAATGCAACTTGTAGCAACAACAACAAGGGCGTTTTCTTGGCACTTTTAATGCTGATAACAATAATAAACCGGAATGAGATCACGTCGGGGTCACCAATGTTGAGCTATCAGCGTTTTGATAGCGGCCGAATTAATAGACCAGGATCAATTTAATATTTCAATTTATTGTGGGTCAATTTAACCCCAAAACAAATTCCGCGGCCGAACCAAAACAATGCCGAATTACAAGTCATAAAAACCTAAGAGCTTGCGCAGAAGCTCAACCAAAGCTCCCCAAAGCGCATACGCTACAAATAACAATAAAGCGCATGCGAAACTGGGAGACAAAACAGAGACGAAAACATGCTGATAACAACAGCTGCAGCTTAGCATTTTATGATTATTTTAAATGCACCTTTTGGTGGCTGCTTGGCCCAACATATACAAAAAAAAGGAAAAAAAGCGGTACTCGCAACAAAATTGGGAAATGGAAGGGGAACGACCCTAAAGTCACCCGAAGAAGGGGGGAAGTGGATAAGGGTATCCACACACAAAAATATCCACACGCAAAAGGAGAAAAAAAAAATCAAAAAACAAAAAATTTTGCAAAACAACAACAAACATGAAGCTGGAACCACAAAGTTTCTGTCGTTCCCGAAGAAGGGGGGAAGTGTGAGGAGATTAGATCTCCCACACACCAAGACAGGTGGCAAGAGGGGCAACAGCGGGGGGTGGACATGCAAGTCAGCACTGCAGCGTCGGACGGGCCAGCGCTGCGGTGTTTAGAGATACGGAAGAAGAGAAAGGTATCAAGGGAGAAATGCGTCGAGCACAGACGGCATGCGGGGGCAGCAGACACAGACGGCATGCGGGGGCAGCAGACACAGACGGCATGCGGGGGCAGCAGCGGGGGCAAGAGGAACCAGCACGGCGTCGCGCACGGAAGAGGGCGAAAGAGGAGTCACCGTGGAACGTAACGGTGCCGGCCGGGCCTCCGCGGCCGCGCTCGAAGGTCATAGGAAACAGCGGGGACGGCGGGGGACGAAGCGGCCGGCGACCGCGCAGCTGTGTTTACAAAATGCACAAAAACACAGAAATGCATTTGAATGTCCAGGGGGGGATCGCGGGGTATCGGGACGAAGTCCGATGACCGGCACAAAATAATGCGGATCGGAGGCCCGAACGGGGCAATCGGGGGGAACAATAAAGAAAGCCCGCCGATAGAAAGACGGCGGGCTTGGAGAAAGCTAACGGAGAAAGTGAAGGAGCGGAGGATTAACGGCAGGAAGTGGATTCGCAAGGATTAACGGGCGCCTCTGGCACTATATAAGGAGGGCCCCTGGAGCGAATCGAGGCCGAGTCTTCTAGGGAAGCTGGGAGAGTGAGTGAAAGACCCCCCGTGGGTAAGTCTGCCATTCAAGTTGGAAAGCTTCCTTGAAGAGTTAGGAGTACAGGCTGAAGGACCCCCCGTGGGTAAGTCCGACAGTCTTCAGTGCGGGCTATTAAAGCGAGTGAGCAAGGATATACGAAAATAGCTTAAGGACCCCCTGTGGGTAAGTCCGGCGGCGGTACGCGCATCGAATCGAGCAAGGAGTCAGGGGAAAAGGATCAAGGATCCGCGGCAAAGCTGAGGCCCAAGGGTAAAATAGTCGGGTGGAGTTATTCCCGGACACGACAGGTATCCTGGTGTAGTGGCGGCAACAACGGATCAGCCTGGCGTACGCCTTGTCTGCTCCTGACCGTTCGATCCAGGTGTGATCCTGTAACGCGAAGGATAGCCAACCCGGGAACTCAAGCCCACTAGTGAAACCAGGCAGGGACACCCCGGGAAGTCAAGAGAATCCTGATCCAGGCGCTGGAGCGTATGCACAGCGATCCACCTGGAGTCAAAGGAGACGCGACGCCCACACCTCTGGCCTACCATAGATCCTGCGGGGCGTAGGCACGCAGGTGTTTGGAGGCGAGTGGCGAACGCGACCGGGGGCGTGTCCTGTAGGGTAGGAAGGCCCTTCGTGCCCTGATCCGGCCGCTAAGCAGCGAGGAGCATATCCTGCCCGGCGTATGCCTGGGAGGTGAGCCACTCGGTCTGTTAACACGGATTGGGTGCCGGCCACGGCGAAAGGGCAAATCCAGGCAAGCCAAAGGTTCCGAGTCCACGGCACCCCAAGCGGAGGTACAGCAACGGCAGAGGCGACGACGAGGGAGCAGCGGCAACAGGAGAGCAGCGACGACGAGGGAGCAGCGGCAGCAGCATAGCCGCGACGACGAGGGAGCAGCGGCAACCGTAGAGCAGCGACGACGAGGGAGCAGCAGCGACGGACAGGCAGCGGCGGCGGAAGACGACAAGCAGCAACACAGGCCCCGCAACCAGAGTCCGTGAGTCCAAACGAAGGGAACCGAGAGCCGTTTCGGCGCCAGGCACCAAGACCGCACGACCTGCCGGGCGCAAGCTTTGGGAGGGCGTGCGTATTGGCACCAACCCGGAGCGGGGATCGGGGATCGACGGGAGGACGAGCGGTCGGTCGGCTGAGCCAGACAGCCGGTGAGATTCTCTTTATTGCTTTGTAAATTAATTACAATAAAGGGGATGTATAATTAGATGTAGATAATAAGTAGAATTTTATGAAGTCTAGTATAAGTTAGTTTAGGGCGGAGCGGGAGCGCAAGTGAAGCTCTCACTTGCGCTCTCCCATGAATTCGCCCCGCTTCGCCGCACTAGATAAGCTAGGCTTAAGGTTTGTTAATATGAAATATAACCGAATTTATAACGTCGAAGAGTGCACGCATTTTCGTTTCGTTCGTTTTTTTCGCAATATAATTTAATTCTACAGCCACCAATTTTTTCCTTTCGTTTTTTCGCGACGAGATAAAATAATCTCGATAAACATTTTGGCGCCCCCGGGTGGACTGTAGTAAATAATTAAATATAAAAGCAACAAAAAATAGTGACAGTGACACATAAAATATATATAACAATATATATAATATATATATATCCAAAAAGAGTTGCTCGCGACGGTTGTGGTGGTGAATTCACAAATAAAAATTAAAGAATTCTCCGCGTCGCGAAACAAACTTCTACATAGCTGCTACTGGAAGGATTCGTCGTCCCCATGCACTGCACCTGCATCAATTGTGAAAGGAAAGTGGCCGCAGGATTAAAGGATCCGAAAGCAGAAACCCAGGTATTTGTGCAAAAAATTGAAAGTTGAGATAAGACAAATTAAAATCCGTCTTGTGCTGGAATATTGCACCTTCCTTTCAATTCTTGGCGCATACGTACGTAGAAAAAATAGTACAGCAAAAATAAATAACAACATATATAAAAATTCTAAAATTTTAATTATAAATATATGTGCTAACCTAAATGTACTGCCTGTGGATAAAATAAAAAAGAGAATATTTATATTATTTGTAATCACTGTCGCCCCCTACCCCTCGTTCTCGAATTTACAAATCTTCCAAATAAATACTAAAGTGCAGCCAAAAATTATTTTAATTATTTCAGATAAAATAAAGGTGCATATATATTTGGTTTACATACATACAAATAGATGCAGCGATAATATTCTCGTTTTCGTTTCCCACCGTTATCCGCTGCTGTATGTATGTATGTATATGCACTTTTTGGCGCGTATAGTTTACCGGTCTGCCAAGTGACGCGCTCCCCTACAATTTGGTCAAGCATATTGGTTTCGGTGTCATTGGCGACCAACTATTTTTTTGGATACTCTGTGCCTCGACTATCAATAATTCGTTATCAATTAATTAATCAATTTAGATTTGGTTAAATTTAATAAATTATTTATTACATTTAAATAAGATTAATTAATTATTTTCGTTTTCGCATTTTCTTGTTGTTGAATTAAATTCAATAAATTTTTAAATAAATTTTAGAAAAATTTAATAAATAAAAAATTTAATAAATTTTTAATATTAATATTTTAAAATTAATAAAAAATTTTAAATAAATTATTAAATCTTAAATTTGCATCGTTTTCGTTTTTGTATTGAAAAAACAAATTTTTTATAATGGAAAGTACTAAACAAAAACTTAATTCCACGACTCTTATTGACTTAAAAAAAAGATTAAATGTCAAAGTTAAAAGCCGGTTGGAGGAACGTTTGGAAGATGGATCACTTCCTCTAAACAAAACCGAGCTAGAATGCAGGCTTCAGGTTTTAGATGAGGCAATTTCTAAAGCAAATGAGTTGCAAGACCAGATCGAGCAAATAGATGAAATGGATGATTTCGGAGCCGAGTTGGAAGAATTAGGAATAACTACGAAGGCAAGGATTATGTCCTTATGTAATGCCTTGAATTCAGCTGAAGACTCCCGTTCAGCTACTGCAATTTCTGCAGCCCCAACTCGAGCTCGACTTCCTAGTTTGGCATTGCCAAAATTCAGTGGAAATTATTCGGATTTCAAAAATTTCATAAGTCTTTTCGAGACATTAGTTGACAAAGATGTGAACATTCCAGTTATCGAGAAATTTAATCATTTAATTTCTTGCCTCTCTGGTGAAGCCTTAGGAACTGTCAAGGCATTCCAGGTCACCGAGAGTAATTACGCCAAAGCTATCGCTAGTTTAAAAAGAGTTTATGAAAACGAATGTCTCATCTTTGCGAACCAAATACGTCAACTGTTCAGCCTTCCGAAAATTTCCCAGCCGTCTGCGTCGTCGTTGAGGGGTCTCATCGACACTGTATCATCCATTTATGGATCACTATTATCCATAGGAGATGATACTAAAATTGCAAACTCAATGATTATTCATTTAGTTTTGAGTAGAGTGGATCCAGTGACCAAGCAAAAATGGGAAGAGTCACTGGATTATGAGGAATTGCCGCTGTGGTCCGATTTCGAAAAAATACTAAATCGTAGATACCAGCATCTGTCCGCTGAAGAGACTGGCAAACCAAAACAAGAAAGAACTGGGTTCGGCAAGCAACTAAATAGAACTTCGTTGGCTTGTTCTTCTACCAACGCCAAACCAGCTTGCAGTTATTGTAACGCGAACAACCATTTTTTGGCCCAGTGTAGTCCGTTCGCTCGCCTTGCTGTAATGCAAAGGTTTGAGTTTGTTAAGCCAGCCTCCCTATGTTTGAATTGTCTGCGAAAAGGTCACACGGTAGCGAATTGTAAATCGACCAGGTGCCAAATCTGTTCAAGATCGCACCATAAACTTCTGCACCGATTTACAGTGACCGAAAATAGCTTAGCATTACCACCACCCACACAAAATCCTCCTCCAGAGTTAACGAATGATGGCCCTTCTACTTCACATGCTTCGTATGCGTCGTCTGTAGAAAGGGTTTTGTTAGCAACGTCGATCGTAAGCGTTCGCACAAAAAATGGTGAGCACATCTTGGCCCGAGCATTACTTGACTCAGGGTCACAAATGAATTTTATTACAGAAGATCTTGCTCAACGCTTACAGATCCGTAGGGAGGAATCGTGCATCAACTTGCTTGGAATTGGTCAAACTAATTCACAAGTTAAGAAAAAGATACACACCGTGGTGAAGTCGAGAGTCAATGGTAGCGAGTTTCCGTTCGACTTTTGGGTTTTGAAAACCATTTCAGGCTATCACCCTGATCAGTCAGTGAACGTAAAAGATTGGACCCTACCAAAGAACTTGCCGTTAGCAGACCCATATTTCTACAAACCTCAGCGGATAGATATGCTAATTGGAGCTGAGTCATTTTTCGAATTGTAGTCCGTTGGCCAAATAAAACAAGGTCCGAACCATCCCATCCTTCAAAAAACTCTCCTTGGGTGGATAGTGTCGGGAAAATATCTGGCAAATTCCTCAACTCCTCCACAGCCAGTCTTTAGTCTGAATTGCCAAGAGGAAGTATTAGAGTCAATAGACAAAAACTTGAAAAAATTCTGGTCGTTGGAAGAAGTTCCTTCTTCTAAAAAGATGTTGTCGCCAGAACAAGAGCTATGTGAGGAACATTATCGGAAGACTACAAGAATACTGACTTCAGGTCGATTTGAAGTTAAACTTCCATTTAAGTCGGATCCAAGCGTTTTGGGCAATTCATTCGAGATAGCCAAACGCCGATTCCTGTCGCTCGAGAGAAGATTATCTCGAGATCCGAACTTAAAGAAAATGTATTTGGAATTTATGGAAGAATACGAATCCCTAGGCCATATGTCCCCTGCAAGCAATGATGTTCTTGCTTCTCCACACTACGTCATACCCCACCAGTGTGTCTTGCGGCCGCAAAGTACAACGACCAAACTTCGAGTCGTTTTCGATGCGTTCTGCAAGACATCCACACAAAAGTGTTTAAATGAGTTGTTGATGGTGGGTCCAACAATTCAGGAAGAGCTTTACTCAACTCTTCTTAGATTTCGGCTAAACAAATTCGCTCTGGTAGCCGACATAAAAAAGATGTATCGTCAAGTGATGGTAAATGAAGCAGATCGACGATACCAGTTGATAGTGTGGAGAAAAGACCCGTCTGAGTCCTTGAAATTGTGCAAGCTCAACACCGTTACGTATGGCACTGCACCAGCCCCATTCCTGGCCATAAGGTGTTTGAAGAGGTTGAGTGAATCCGCGAAAAATACATTCCCTCGAGCTGCTAAAGTTATTGGGTCTGACTTTTACGTCGACGACATCTTAACGGATGCTGGTTGCGTGGAGGAGCTAAAGACAATTAAGTCTGAAGTAACTCAGGTTCTTCAAAACGCTGGGTTTGAATTGAGCAAGTGGTTTTCAAACTCGCCTGAAGTTACTTCATCCGAGAGCACGGTTAAGCCAATAACACTTTCGGACTCAGAGCTGACAAAAACATTAGGAATCGTTTGGGTTCCTAAAGATGATGTATTTAAATTCGAAATTGATATGTCAGTCATGGGTCAAAGGGCGACTAAGCGGAATATTCTTTCGGTGACGTCAAAGCTTTTCAACCCTCTTGGCTTATTAAGCCCGATCCTTATTAAAGGAAAGATCCTGTTACAGGAACTTTGGCTCAATAAGCTAGATTGGGATGAGTCCATTCCACTGCACTTGGAAACCGCATGGAACAAGATTCAGCTTGCCTTGTCACAGTTAGAAGAGATCTCAATACCGAGATTTGTGATGAGTGAGCCAATGTCACCAATTGAAATTCATGCCTTTTCTGACGCATCGATGAGAGCCTATGGAGCCTGCGTCTATATCCGTTGCAAATCTGCAGAAGGTAGTAAAGTCTCATTGTTGACAGCAAAGTCGAAAGTAGCGCCGCTCAAGACAAAGACGCTCCCCCGTCTTGAGTTATGTGCCGCTCACCTTCTCGCGGACCTCTGTCGCAAAATAAAACCTCTTATCAAAGCACCGATCGAACGAAGTGTATATTGGTCAGATTCGGAAGTTTGTCTTCATTGGATTCGTTCTCTTCCATCGTCGTTGTCAACGTTCGTATCAAATAGAGTTGCTGAGATTCAAGAGTGGTCAGAGGATAGCACGTGGCGGCATGTACCAACTAAACAGAACCCGGCAGATATTGTGTCAAGAGGTGGAGACGTAAAGGAAACGATAGAATCAATTTGGTTCACAGGTCCATCGTTTTTAACGGAGCCGGAAGATAAGTGGCCAACGAGCCCTCGGTTTGATCCGTCACCAGAGATTTTGCAGATGGAAGCAAAGAAGAGTGCGGTCGGACTGACTGCAATGGTCTCTACCTCATATTTGTTGGAAGTGATAGAAGGATTTTCCTCTCACTTAAAACTGCTGCGAGTGTTCGTTTACATGGTCCGCTTTATAAAGAAATGTAAAAAATTAGTAGTTCCTTCTGATAATGTACCTTCCCCTGTCGAATATCGAGACGCGTTTAATAAAATTGTCCAGATAGTCCAAGAGCACGAGTATCAAGAGGAATGTTGGCACCTAGTGCCAAGACCTACTACCCTATATGCACACTTAGTAATTTGATCCAATCAATATGCATCAGCATGTCGCAATATAAAAACCCACTAACCGATTTTCTCACCTATAAACAATTAGTAATAAGCATAAAACTATATCCAACCTATTAACCCAGCACTAGTAGACGGCGCCAAAAGCAGAAGCAGCATATCAGCGGGAAGAATGACCGACTGACCGATGCAAGTAAAAACCAGCCAGCTAAGCCGAAATGCGCAAGCAGTACATGAACAAACAATCTGAGTCAGCAGACTCAGAGGTGGGTGACCCTGGCATTAACCTTAGTTTAGCACGTCCAGAACTTTGACCTTTCTTAGATTTAATGATGTATAATTTAGCATCTTATATAAGAGTTATTCTTCTGAAATAAAGACAGTTCCGAAATCAGAGTCAATCGTCTCGTTACTCAGTGTCCACGGCACTTAAAATCAACCTACTTCTAGTGATCCTGTGTAAAACGGTTCACAAGTAGAATCCGCGGCATACCAGTCTACTTCTAGTGTTGCTACCGTAAAACCGGACCACAAGTAGACCCCGCGTCATATCATTACTCCGAGTGTTGCTCCCTTGAAACGGACCACGAGGAGATCTCGCGGCATACCAGTCTAGCTCGAGTGTTGCTACCGTAAAACCGGACCACCAGCCGACCCCGCACTATCTAACCTACTTCGAGTGTTGCTCCCGTGAAACGGACCGCCAGTAGGACCGGCCGATAAGGAATCCGCCGAACCACCATCCCACCGGTACTTGAGGAAAACCACCCCAGGACTTCAAGCACGCCACATCAACACATGCCTGATCACAGCAAGCGTCTGGCCAACCCGAGCAGTCCCTTGCAGAATCCAGGTAAATTTAGTCAGGACTATTTACGGTTTTGACTACGACTCCGGGACCTACCGTTACTCCCGTGAGTTCAGGTTTGACGTAGTTGCCGCATAACGCTCTACGGACGAACATTTGGTGACCCCGACGTGATACCTTCCTAAAGGATCACACCCTGAACACAAGCCACACGGCAGTTCATTTATAAACAAAACCTTACATCGCAAAACCTTCCACGGCAACAATGGGATCAGAATCAGACCCTGTAACCACGATGCTCATCGATGAGCAAATTGAAACCAACATAGCCATCCAACGGCTAATAAAAAACTTCACTAAGGACTCCGCAGAGCGAAGACTCAAGCCAGGATATTTCGAGGAGAGACTAAAACAGCTCACTCACGCATGGACCCAATTTAAAGGGAATGACGCCAAGCTTCGGGAGCTGGCACTAAGCCCAGAACACGAGTATTTCACAAAGGTAAAGGCGTTAGTAGAACTTGTGAACAAGTATGAAGCGATATTTGCCGATGGAATTCCATCAGGATCAGGCCCGTCACAAAAGCCCCGGAAAACAGGAGAAAATCTTGAGCCAAAGGCACAAGCTCAAGGAATCGAAGAAGACCCTCACTTAACATCTCTAAAACGAAGACATGAAGGACGGTTAGATGATATGGAAGACTTTCTGTGCAACCGCACTGAAGGACGGGACTTATCTACACACATCAGACAACACATGAGGGACTTATGGAAGGAAATCGTCACGGGATACCATGATCTCATCGATCTGGAGCCAACTTTAAAAAATGATGGACACACCGATGACAGATTCCAGGTGGTCCGAGCAGAGTATTTCTCATTTCTGAACGAAGAATCACAATCAACGTCGGCATCAACTCAAAAACCCACAATGGCTTCTCCGTTTGCAATACCACCAGTCGATATTCCCAAATTTGACGGAGACTACTTGAAGTGGCCACGATTCTGCGACATCTTTACAGAGCTGGTTCACAATCAAGAATATAGCGATGCGGTAAAATTCCGACATCTGGAAAATCATGTGATTGGAGAGGCTAAGAATTTAATCTCCACTACATTTGGAGGACACGCCAGTTATCAAGACACCTGGCAACGATTAAAGGCAAGATATCAGAATGAAAGGATTCTCATCAAATCAACACTGGCCACCTTGTTTGCCCACCCAAAAACTAATGGATCAGCAGACCAGCTGCGCAGCTTACATGATACCGTGCTCCGAACGGTCGCCACTCAAAGTGTCAACAGACAACTGGGACCCAATCTTGATACACATCATTGAGGAAAGATTGGATCCACACACGCTGTCAGCTCTAGAACTAGCCGTCAACGATCCAACCAATCGACAATCTCTGAAGCAGATGTTAGAAAACCTTGAGCGTCAGGCAACCAGTCAAGTAACAATGCAGAAAAATGCGTCGGCGGCTCCACTTCGATCCAGTTCATCACGATGGGTGTGTTCAGCCACAGCCCTGCTTACAGATAAGCCCACCGTTCTTTTACCAACCGCCCAAGTGGCAATACATGGCCCAGCCGGTACCCATCAGCAATGCCGCACACTCCTAGATTCTGGATCACAGATTAACATAATCACCAGAAGGATGGCTGATACACTTGGACTACAATTGGAGCCATCAACCCTGAACATCGCTGCACTGGGAGGAACAACAACAAGATTAGGAAAAAAGGCTGTGGTGACCCTATCATCATTAACCACTGACTTCGAAGATCAAATCAACGTCGTTGTACTACCGGAAATAATGCCCAATCAACCATCCCACCCTATTCAAGCGCCAAGAAATATCTCACCTCAGTTGCGCTTAGCCGATCCTGAATTTACGCAGCCCCAGAATATTGATCTGTTGTTGGGCGCCGAAATCATCTCCCAGCTTATGAGGCCACAACAGACATATTTGGGAGAAGGACAACCACTACTAAAAAATACCGCGCTTGGATGGATTGTGATGGGGCCAGTGCGACCGGAATCAGCTCCTAATAGCAAGGCAGAACAAGTCGTCGGTAATACGACGGCTTGGACACCGGAAGCTAACGAGCCACGACAAAGTTTGATTGCATGCATCGGCAAGGAGCAAATAGTAAAATCCGGAAGAGTACATAGTTCCCCACTCATTGCGGATCAACAAGAAGCTAACGAGCCACGACAAGATCAACAAGGAGAGCCGCAGACGGACCCCAATCCACAAGCCCAAGGTTGTCAACTCACAACTGAAGAGCACAGAGTGAAAGGCCCAGTAACCAAGGAAATTCAAGGAGTAGAAGTCACCTCCTATCTGGCATGGGTAACATGCATCTCCGAAAGGGAGCAAGAAGCAAGGTCAAGAGAGGACCAAGAGTCCTGTATGCGCACTGACCAACCAGAAAAAAGGTGTAGTACTTCATGGGATGCCCAAGGAGAATGGTTACGAGGGCGCGCAACAAGGCGAAGGAGACAACAGGTCGGATAGAATTATCGTTGGTAGAGATCGCACCCACATGATTCAAAAATTTTTTTTGTAGTAACTTTAGATTTTTAGTAATTAGTTTTAAGATACACAATATTTTCTATCGCAACGGTACACATCGGTTCACTAAGACGGTCCAACAACAACGCACAGCCCCTATTATTGAGTACCTCAATGGGGGGGGAGAATGTTGGCACCTAGTGCCAAGACCTACTACCCTATATGCACACTTAGTAATTTGATCCAATCAATATGCATCAGCATGTCGCAATATAAAAACCCACTAACCGATTTTCTCACCTATAAACAATTAGTAATAAGCATAAAACTATATCCAACCTATTAACCCAGCACTAGTAGACGGCGCCAAAAGCAGAAGCAGCATATCAGCGGGAAGAATGACCGACTGACCGATGCAAGTAAAAACCAGCCAGCTAAGCCGAAATGCGCAAGCAGTACATGAACAAACAATCTGAGTCAGCAGACTCAGAGGTGGGTGACCCTGGCATTAACCTTAGTTTAGCACGTCCAGAACTTTGACCTTTCTTAGATTTAATGATGTATAATTTAGCATCTTATATAAGAGTTATTCTTCTGAAATAAAGACAGTTCCGAAATCAGAGTCAATCGTCTCGTTACTCAGTGTCCACGGCACTTAAAATCAACCTACTTCTAGTGATCCTGTGTAAAACGGTTCACAAGTAGAATCCGCGGCATACCAGTCTACTTCTAGTGTTGCTACCGTAAAACCGGACCACAAGTAGACCCCGCGTCATATCATTACTCCGAGTGTTGCTCCCTTGAAACGGACCACGAGGAGATCTCGCGGCATACCAGTCTAGCTCGAGTGTTGCTACCGTAAAACCGGACCACCAGCCGACCCCGCACTATCTAACCTACTTCGAGTGTTGCTCAGTAGGACCGGCCGATAAGGAATCCGCCGGACCACCATCCCACCGGTACTTGAGGAAAACCACCCCAGGACTTCAAGCACGCCACATCAACTCATGCCTGATCACAGCAAGCGTCTGGCCAACCCGAGCAGTCCCTTGCAGAATCCAGGTAAATTTAGTCAGGACTATTTACGGTTTTGACTACGACTCCGGGACCTACCGTTACTCCCGTGAGTTCAGGTTTGACGTAGTTGCCGCATAACGCTCTACGGACGAACATTTGGTGACCCCGACGTGATATCTTCCTAAAGGATCACACCCTGAACACAAGCCACACGGCAGTTCATTTATAAACAAAACCTTACATCGCAAAACCTTCCACGGCAACAATGGGATCAGAATCAGACCCTGTAACCACGATGCTCATCGATGAGCAAATTGAAACCAACATAGCCATCCAACGGCTAATAAAAAACTTCACTAAGGACTCCGCAGAGCGAAGACTCAAGCCAGGATATTTCGAGGAGAGACTAAAACAGCTCACTCACGCATGGACCCAATTTAAAGGGAATGACGCCAAGCTTCGGGAGCTGGCACTAAGCCCAGAACACGAGTATTTCACAAAGGTAAAGGCGTTAGTAGAACTTGTGAACAAGTATGAAGCGATATTTGCCGATGGAATTCCATCAGGATCAGGCCCGTCACAAAAGCCCCGGAAAACAGGAGAAAATCTTGAGCCAAAGGCACAAGCTCAAGGAATCGAAGAAGACCCTCACTTAACATCTCTAAAACGAAGACATGAAGGACGGTTAGATGATATGGAAGACTTTCTGTGCAACCGCACTGAAGGACGGGACTTATCTACACACATCAGACAACACATGAGGGACTTATGGAAGGAAATCGTCACGGGATACCATGATCTCATCGATCTGGAGCCAACTTTAAAAAATGATGGACACACCGATGACAGATTCCAGGTGGTCCGAGCAGAGTATTTCTCATTTCTGAACGAAGAATCACAATCAACGTCGGCATCAACTCAAAAACCCACAATGGCTTCTCCGTTTGCAATACCACCAGTCGATATTCCCAAATTTGACGGAGACTACTTGAAGTGGCCACGATTCTGCGACATCTTTACAGAGCTGGTTCACAATCAAGAATATAGCGATGCGGTAAAATTCCGACATCTGGAAAATCATGTGATTGGAGAGGCTAAGAATTTAATCTCCACTACATTTGGAGGACACGCCAGTTATCAAGACACCTGGCAACGATTAAAGGCAAGATATCAGAATGAAAGGATTCTCATCAAATCAACACTGGCCACCTTGTTTGCCCACCCAAAAACTAATGGATCAGCAGACCAGCTGCGCAGCTTACATGATACCGTGCTCCGAACGGTCGCCACTCAAAGTGTCAACAGACAACTGGGACCCAATCTTGATACACATCATTGAGGAAAGATTGGATCCACACACGCTGTCAGCTCTAGAACTAGCCGTCAACGATCCAACCAATCGACAATCTCTGAAGCAGATGTTAGAAAACCTTGAGCGTCAGGCAACCAGTCAAGTAACAATGCAGAAAAATGCGTCGGCGGCTCCACTTCGATCCAGTTCATCACGATGGGTGTGTTCAGCCACAGCCCTGCTTACAGATAAGCCCACCGTTCTTTTACCAACCGCCCGAGTGAAAGACCCAGTAACCAAGGAAATTCAAGGAGTAGAAGTCACCTCCTATCTGGCATGGGTAACATGCATCTCCGAAAGGGAGCAAGAAGCAAGGTCAAGAGAGGACCAAGAGTCCTGTATGCGCACTGTCCAACCAGAAAAAAGGTGTAGTACTTCATGGGATGCCCAAGGAGAATGGTTACGAGGGCGCGCAACAAGGCGAAGGAGACAACAGGTCGGATAGAATTATCGTTGGTAGAGATCGCACCCACATGATTCAAAAATTTTTTTTGTAGTAACTTTAGATTTTTAGTAATTAGTTTTAAGATACACAATATTTTCTATCGCAACGGTACACATCGGTTCACTAAGACGGTCCAACAACAACACACAGCCCCTATTATTGAGTACCTCAATGGGGGGGGAGAATGTTGGCACCTAGTGCCAAGACCTACTACCCTATATGCACACTTAGTAATTTGATCCAATCAATATGCATCAGCATGTCGCAATATAAAAACCCACTAACCGATTTTCTCACCTATAAACAATTAGTAATAAGCATAAAACTATATCCAACCTATTAACCCAGCACTAGTAGACGGCGCCAAAAGCAGAAGCAGCATATCAGCGGGAAGAATGACCGACTGACCGATGCAAGTAAAAACCAGCCAGCTAAGCCGAAATGCGCAAGCAGTACATGAACAAACAATCTGAGTCAGCAGACTCAGAGGTGGGTGACCCTGGCATTAACCTTAGTTTAGCACGTCCAGAACTTTGACCTTTCTTAGATTTAATGATGTATAATTTAGCATCTTATATAAGAGTTATTCTTCTGAAATAAAGACAGTTCCGAAATCAGAGTCAATCGTCTCGTTACTCACGGCACTTAAAATCAACCTACTTCTAGTGATCCTGTGTAAAACGGTTCACAAGTAGAATCCGCGGCATACCAGTCTACTTCTAGTGTTGCTACCGTAAAACCGGACCACAAGTAGACCCCGCGTCATATCATTACTCCGAGTGTTGCTCCCTTGAAACGGACCACGAGGAGATCTCGCGGCATACCAGTCTAGCTCGAGTGTTGCTACCGTAAAACCGGACCACCAGCCGACCCCGCACTATCTAACCTACTTCGAGTGTTGCTCAGTAGGACCGGCCGATAAGGAATCCGCCGAACCACCATCCCACCGGTACTTGAGGAAAACCACCCCAGGACTTCAAGCACGCCACATCAACTCATGCCTGATCACAGCAAGCGTCTGGCCAACCCGAGCAGTCCCTTGCAGAATCCAGGTAAATTTAGTCAGGACTATTTACGGTTTTGACTACGACTCCGGGACCTACCGTTACTCCCGTGAGTTCAGGTTAGACGTAGTTGCCGCATAACGCTCTACGGACGAACATTTGGTGACCCCGACGTGATACCTTCCTAAAGGATCACACCCTGAACACAAGCCACACGGCAGTTCATTTATAAACAAAACCTTACATCGCAAAACCTTCCACGGCAACAATGGGATCAGAATCAGACCCTGTAACCACGATGCTCATCGATGAGCAAATTGAAACCAACATAGCCATCCAACGGCTAATAAAAAACTTCACTAAGGACTCCGCAGAGCGAAGACTCAAGCCAGGATATTTCGAGGAGAGACTAAAACAGCTCACTCACGCATGGACCCAATTTAAAGGGAATGACGCCAAGCTTCGGGAGCTGGCACTAAGCCCAGAACACGAGTATTTCACAAAGGTAAAGGCGTTAGTAGAACTTGTGAACAAGTATGAAGCGATATTTGCCGATGGAATTCCATCAGGATCAGGCCCGTCACAAAAGCCCCGGAAAACAGGAGAAAATCTTGAGCCAAAGGCACAAGCTCAAGGAATCGAAGAAGACCCTCACTTAACATCTCTAAAACGAAGACATGAAGGACGGTTAGATGATATGGAAGACTTTCTGTGCAACCGCACTGAAGGACGGGACTTATCTACACACATCAGACAACACATGAGGGACTTATGGAAGGAAATCGTCACGGGATACCATGATCTCATCGATCTGGAGCCAACTTTAAAAAATGATGGACACACCGATGACAGATTCCAGGTGGTCCGAGCAGAGTATTTCTCATTTCTGAACGAAGAATCACAATCAACGTCGGCATCAACTCAAAAACCCACAATGGCTTCTCCGTTTGCAATACCACCAGTCGATATTCCCAAATTTGACGGAGACTACTTGAAGTGGCCACGATTCTGCGACATCTTTACAGAGCTGGTTCACAATCAAGAATATAGCGATGCGGTAAAATTCCGACATCTGGAAAATCATGTGATTGGAGAGGCTAAGAATTTAATCTCCACTACATTTGGAGGACACGCCAGTTATCAAGACACCTGGCAACGATTAAAGGCAAGATATCAGAATGAAAGGATTCTCATCAAATCAACACTGGCCACCTTGTTTGCCCACCCAAAAACTAATGGATCAGCAGACCAGCTGCGCAGCTTACATGATACCGTGCTCCGAACGGTCGCCACTCAAAGTGTCAACAGACAACTGGGACCCAATCTTGATACACATCATTGAGGAAAGATTGGATCCACACACGCTGTCAGCTCTAGAACTAGCCGTCAACGATCCAACCAATCGACAATCTCTGAAGCAGATGTTAGAAAACCTTGAGCGTCAGGCAACCAGTCAAGTAACAATGCAGAAAAATGCGTCGGCGGCTCCACTTCGATCCAGTTCATCACGATGGGTGTGTTCAGCCACAGCCCTGCTTACAGATAAGCCCACCGTTCCTTTACCAACCGCCCAAGTGGCAATACATGGCCCAGCCGGTACCCATCAGCAATGCCGCACACTCCTAGATTCTGGATCACAGATTAACATAATCACCAGAAGGATGGCTGATACACTTGGACTACAATTGGAGCCATCAACCCTGAACATCGCTGCACTGGGAGGAACAACAACAAGATTAGGAAAAAAGGCTGTGGTGACCCTATCATCATTAACCACTGACTTCGAAGATCAAATCAACGTCGTTGTACTACCGGAAATAATGCCCAATCAACCATCCCACCCTATTCAAGCGCCAAGAAATATCTCACCTCAGTTGCGCTTAGCCGATCCTGAATTTACGCAGCCCCAGAATATTGATCTGTTGTTGGGCGCCGAAATCATCTCCCAGCTTATGAGGCCACAACAGACATATTTGGGAGAAGGACAACCACTACTAAAACATACCGCGCTTGGATGGATTGTGATGGGGCCAGTGCGACCGGAATCAGCTCCTAATAGCAAGGCAGAACAAGTCGTCGGTAATACGACGGCTTGGACACCGGAAGCTAACGAGCCACGACAAAGTTTGATTGCATGCATCGGCAAGGAGCAAATAGTAAAATCCGGAAGAGTACATAGTTCCCCACTCATTGCGGATCAACAAGAAGCTAACGAGCCACGACAAGATCAACAAGGAGAGCCGCAGACGGACCCCAATCCACAAGCCCAAGGTTGTCAACTCACAACTGAAGAGCACAGAGTGAAAGGCCCAGTAACCAAGGAAATTCAAGGAG
This sequence comes from Drosophila ananassae, assembly GCF_017639315.1. Taxonomy (NCBI): domain Eukaryota; kingdom Metazoa; phylum Arthropoda; class Insecta; order Diptera; family Drosophilidae; genus Drosophila; species Drosophila ananassae. Next base: position 195,017 of record NW_025319069.1, on the reverse strand, counting down.
TAGAAGTCACCTCCTATCTGGCATGGGTAACATGCATCTCCGAAAGGGAGCAAGAAGCAAGGTCAAGAGAGGACCAAGAGTCCTGTATGCGCACTGACCAACCAGAAAAAAGGTGTAGTACTTCATGGGATGCCCAAGGAGAATGGTTACGAGGGCGCGCAACAAGGCGAAGGAGACAACAGGTCGGATAGAATTATCGTTGGTAGAGATCGCACCCACATGATTCAAAAATTTTTTTTGTAGTAACTTTAGATTTTTAGTAATTAGTTTTAAGATACACAATATTTTCTATCGCAACGGTACACATCGGTTCACTAAGACGGTCCAACAACAACGCACAGCCCCTATTATTGAGTACCTCAATGGGGGGGAGAATGTTGGCACCTAGTGCCAAGACCTACTACCCTATATGCACACTTAGTAATTTGATCCAATCAATATGCATCAGCATGTCGCAATATAAAAACCCACTAACCGATTTTCTCACCTATAAACAATTAGTAATAAGCATAAAACTATATCCAACCTATTAACCCAGCACTAGTAGACGGCGCCAAAAGCAGAAGCAGCATATCAGCGGGAAGAATGACCGACTGACCGATGCAAGTAAAAACCAGCCAGCTAAGCCGAAATGCGCAAGCAGTACATGAACAAACAATCTGAGTCAGCAGACTCAGAGGTGGGTGACCCTGGCATTAACCTTAGTTTAGCACGTCCAGAACTTTGACCTTTCTTAGATTTAATGATGTATAATTTAGCAGCTTATATAAGAGTTATTCTTCTGAAATAAAGACAGTTCCGAAATCAGAGTCAATCGTCTCGTTACTCAGTGTCCACGGCACTTAAAATCAACCTACTTCTAGTGATCCTGTGTAAAACGGTTCACAAGTAGAATCCGCGGCATACCAGTCTACTTCTAGTGTTGCTACCGTAAAACCGGACCACAAGTAGACCCCGCGTCATATCATTACTCCGAGTGTTGCTCCCTTGAAACGGACCACGAGGAGATCTCGCGGCATACCAGTCTAGCTCGAGTGTTGCTACCGTAAAACCGGACCACCAGCCGACCCCGCACTATCTAACCTACTTCGAGTGTTGCTCAGTAGGACCGGCCGATAAGGAATCCGCCGAACCACCATCCCACCGGTACTTGAGGAAAACCACCCCAGGACTTCAAGCACGCCACATCAACTCATGCCTGATCACAGCAAGCGTCTGGCCAACCCGAGCAGTCCCTTGCAGAATCCAGGTAAATTTAGTCAGGACTATTTACGGTTTTGACTACGACTCCGGGACCTACCGTTACTCCCGTGAGTTCAGGTTTGACGTAGTTGCCGCATAACGCTCTACGGACGAACAAGGAAATTAAAAATGTTAGAAAAAATCTTGTTGTTAGCCTAAGCCTACAGAAGCTAAGTCCGTTTGTCCATGAAACCTCTCAGGCTGGGCTTACCTTTTCGTTGTTGCGGGTCGGGGGGCGACTAGCTAATGCTCCTATTTCGTACGATGCCAAGTTTCCAGTATTGTTGACGAAGCGCTCTCAATTTGTTCAGAGCTACGTCCGATACTTGCACGAGTCGAATTTTCATGTGGGTCCACGAGCACTAGTGAGTCTCTTGCGACAGCGCGTTTGGATAGTAAACGCGCAGGAAGTCTGCAGTCAGATAGTGCGGTCATGCATACGATGTTTTAAATGCAAGCCTTATCTGATGACTCAAATCATGGGAGATTTACCCCTAGATCGAGTTCGTGCTCTCCGCCCATTTTCCATATGTGGCGTGGATTTCTGTGGCCCTATTGAGACGACGTTGAAAATTCGTGGTAGGCCACCATACAAGTCCTACATTGCCCTGTTTGTTTGTTTTTCGTCTAAAGCAGTACATTTAGAAGTAGTTTCCGATCTGTCAACTGATTCCTTTCTATTGGCTTTTCAAAGGTTCGTTGGGCGCCGAGGATGTCCGCAGACCGTGCATTGCGACAACGCGACGAACTTCGTCGGAGCGAGTCGCCACTTCGCGGCACTGCGGCACCAGATCGAGAGCGAAGCGGACGAGCTGCGGCAATACGCATCAAAAAAAGGATGCGTATTTGCGTTCATACCGCCGCGGGCTCCGCACATGGGCGGACTATGGGAGGCAGGTGTGAAGTCTGCAAAGAACCTACTCCTACGAGCGGTGGGCAGCGCGAAGTTGACCGCAGAGGAGCTGCAGACCGTCCTCGTTGGAGTCGAGGCCGTCCTGAACTCGAGGCCCCTGGGCGCCCTCAGTCAGGACCCAAGCGACGGCGAGGCGCTGACTCCCGGGCACCTGTTCACAGGCGGGCGGCTCATGGCCCCACCAGTACCGAGGACCCCGGACCAGCAGGGTCTAACGTGCTTGCGGCGATGGCGGCTTGTCTCGTCAATCAAGCAAATGTTTTGGCAGCGTTGGTCCCGGGAGTACGTCTTGGGCCTACAGGCGCGGTCGCAGTGGCAGCGGGAGCAGGAGGACGCCAGGAAGGGCGATCTGGTCCTGGTCGCCGAGGACGACCAGCCGCCCCAGCAGTGGATCACCGCCAGGGTCGTCGAGACTCACGCCGGCGCGGACGGAAGGGTCAGGGTCGCCGACGTCAGGACGAGTAGAGGAGCATTGTTTCGGAGAGCAGTCCACAAGCTGGCAAGGCTGCCAATAGTTGAAGCCTAAGGAAGGCCTTCAACGGGGCCGGTGTATAATTAGATGTAGATAATAAGTAGAATTTTATGAAGTCTAGTATAAGTTAGTTTAGGGCGGAGCGGGAGCGCAAGTGAAGCTCTCACTTGCGCTCTCCCATGAATTCGCCCCGCTTCGCCGCACTAGATAAGCTAGGCTTAAGGTTTGTTAATATGAAATATTACCGAATTTATAACGTCGAAGAGTGCACGCATTTTCGTTTCGTTCGTTTTTTTTCGCAATATAATTTAATTCTACAGCCACCAATTTTTTCCTTTCGTTTTTTCGCGACGAGATAAAATAATCTCGATAAACTGGGGATTTATTTGAAAAGAAGCAATACCGTGTTATTTCTGGGCTCGGACAATCACGTCGAATCAATAAATTCGGTGGAACGTACCCTCAACCTCTGTGAGCTAGCCGCGGCGTTTGTTGCGAGCAAAACATAGCAAAACAGTTCGTTACATACTCCTCCTTCCATCGGGCCTAGAAAGACTGCTGCAGGAAAGACACACGCTGCCAGCTGTCCATACGGTTGAAATTCAGCTTTGTGACATCAGGCTCGATAAAACTGACTGACGGACCACCAGTTAAAAAATGGAATGGCGTTAGAAAAATAAAGGTCTGCAGGATCCTCTGAAAGAGACAATAAAGGCCGTGAGTTTATGACAGCACCAATGTGACAAAGCAGAGTTCGCAGCTCGTCAAATCCAAGAACTGAGGATCCAAAAGCCCGATAGAAATGATGCTTTGCGATTTTGACAGCCGCTTCCCAGAGTCCACCAAAATGCGGAAATCGAGGAGGAATAAAATACCACTCGATGGACTAAATCGCGCAAAACTCCTGAAGCGCTCGTTGATTCTCATCGCTAATGAAGAGTTGGAGTAGCTCCTTTAGCTCGTTTTTAGCTCCAACAAAATTGGTCGCATTGTCAGACCAAATGTGCTGAGGCTTTCGGCGAGTGCATATAAACCGTTTTAAAGCATGTAAAAACGCAGACGTGGACAGATCCTTTACAAGCTCTAAGTGCACGGCTTTAGTAGCAAAGCAAATGAAAACACTCACGTAACATTTTACGGGAGCTTTATTGCGAACTTCTGGCTTACAGTAAAATGGGCCGCAAAAATCATATTCTGGCATTCTGGCAACCGCTGACTCTTTGCTCCTAGAGATCAGCCATAATGTGCTCCAGAAACCGAGGCTGTCATCCCAAAGATACACACGCTGCACCAGACGCAATAGTAGGTGGGTTCCAGCCTTGATGTCGCTAGCAGTGACACTCTTGTGCTGGAAAAGAGTTGGCGTACTTGGAACCAGCTGTCACGTCAACGTACGGGGATTTGATTAGCAGAACCCTTGCCCTTAAAACGAGCGGGCTCCTCTTGAATCCAGGACAGCGCCACAGCAGAATCGCACCAGCAGAAATACCTCCCATCGCTACTTCCGACATAAGCCGAGCCAGCAACTCTGCTGCAGATAACTCCAGTTTCGGTACCGTGACTGTTTTTAGAGGAGCCACTCGGGACCTCGATACGACATAAATGCAAGCACAATAAGCTTCGATGCTGGCGTCACAAAATCCATGAATCTCCACTTCAGACTGTGATGTGGTGACCATCTAGGAAATTCAGCACGCTGCGCCATGGCGAAGCTGAAACAAATCATGTCCCAATCGGAGTGAAGAGCTTGAGGTAGATTTTCATCCCAGGACAACTTCTCACGGCATAGCTTCTGAAAAAAACCTTCGCCTTTGTAATGACAGGTCCAGCAAGCCCTATCGGATCATAAAGCCGGGCGATTGAAGAGAGGATGATGCGCCTAGTGGGCTTCGAGGGTGACTGAAGCCTTTCAAACGAAAATAGCAAGCGATCAGTAGAAGGATCCCAAGCTAGGCCAAGAGTCTTCGTAAAGTTTCTGCCACCATCAAACCTTACAAATGACTCTCGATCCTTTTCCGGTACGTCAGAGAGCACTTCGGAAACATTGGAGAACCCAAATTGGCCCTTGGCGAGGATCCCCGATGTTTGCTGCATTATGTTGGTAGCCTCCTCTATGGAGTCACCTCCGGAAATTAGATCATCAACATAAAAATCGCGGCGCAGAATTTCGGCACCCTTTGGAAACATAGACTTCTCATCCTGTGCCAACTGATGCATTGGAAGGAAAATTGATAAAAATGAGGCCGGCTTTGTCCCATAAGTGACCGTATCCAGTTTAAAAACCTGCAACTCATCCTGGGTGGAATTCCGCCAAAGGATGTACTGCAGATAGCTTTCTCGTGGAAAACTCTGACGCATCGGTACATTTTGCAAATAACATTTTGCGAGATTATTTTATCTCGTCGCGAAAAACGAAAGGAAAAAATTGGTGGCTGTAGAAATAATTAAATTGCGAAAAAAACGACCGAAAACAAAAATGCGTGCACTCTTCGACGTTATAAATTCGGTTATATTCATATTAACAAAACCTTAAGCCTAGCTTATCTAGTGCGGCGAAGCGGGGCGAATTCATGGGAGAGCGCAAGTGAGAGCTTCACTTGCGCTCCCGCTCCGCCCTAAACTAACTTATACTAGACTTCATAAAATTCTACTTATTATCTACATCTAATTATACACCGGCCCCGTTGAAGGCCTTCCTTAGGCTTCAACTATTGGCAGCCTTGCCAGCTTGTGGACTGCTCTCCGAAACAATGCTCCTCTACTCGTCCTGACGTCGGCGACCCTGACCCTTCCGTCCGCGCCGGCGTGAGTCTCGACGACCCTAGCGGTGATCCACTGCTGGGGCGATCGCCCTTCCTGGCGTCCTCCTGCTCCCGCTGCCACTGCGACCGCGCCTGTAGGCCCAAGACGTACTCCCGGGACCAACGCTGCCAAAACATTTGCTTGATTGACGAGACAAGCCGCCATCGCCGCAAGCACGTTAGACCCTGCTGGTCCGGGGTCCGCGGTGCTGGTGGGGCGATGAGCGGCCCGCCTGTCAAAAGGTGCCCGGGAGTCAGCGCCTCGCCGTCGCTTGGGTCCTGACTGAGGGCGCCCAGGGGCCTCGAGTTCAGGACGGCCTCGACTCCAACGAGGACGGTCTGCAGCTCCTCTGCGGTCAACTTCGCGCTGCCCACCGCTCGTAGGAGTAGGTTCTTTGCAGACTTCACACCTGCCTCCCATAGTCCGCCCATGTGCGGAGCCCGCGGCGGTATGAACGCAAATACGCATCCTTTTTTTGATGCGTATTGCCGCAGCTCATCCGCTTCGCTCTCGATCTGGTGCCGCAGTGCCGCGAAGTGGCGACTCGCTCCGACGAAGTTCGTCGCGTTGTCGCAGTGCACGGTCTGCGGACATCCTCGGCGCCCAACGAACCTTTGAAAAGCCAATAGAAAGGAATCAGTTGACAGATCGGAAACTACTTCTAAATGTACTGCTTTAGACGAAAAACAAACAAACAGGGCAATGTAGGACTTGTATGGTGGCCTACCACGAATTTTCAAGGCGGCTTGTCTCGTCAATCAAGCAAATGTTTTGGCAGCGTTGGTCCCGGGAGTACGTCTTGGGCCTACAGGCGCGGTCGCAGTGGCAGCGGGAGCAGGAGGACGCCAGGAAGGGCGATCTGGTCCTGGTCGCCGAGGACGACCAGCCGCCCCAGCAGTGGATCACCGCCAGGGTCGTCGAGACTCACGCCGGCGCGGACGGAAGGGTCAGGGTCGCCGACGTCAGGACGAGTAGAGGAGCATTGTTTCGGAGAGCAGTCCACAAGCTGGCAAGGCTGCCAATAGTTGAAGCCTAAGGAAGGCCTTCAACGGGGCCGGTGTATAATTAGATGTAGATAATAAGTAGAATTTTATGAAGTCTAGTATAAGTTAGTTTAGGGCGGAGCGGGAGCGCAAGTGAAGCTCTCACTTGCGCTCTCCCATGAATTCGCCCCGCTTCGCCGCACTAGATAAGCTAGGCTTAAGGTTTGTTAATATGAAATATAACCGAATTTATAACGTCGAAGAGTGCACGCATTTTCGTTTCGTTCGTTTTTTTTCGCAATATAATTTAATTCTACAGCCACCAATTTTTTCCTTTCGTTTTTTCGCGACGAGATAAAATAATCTCGATAAACTGGGGATTTATTTGAAAAGAAGCAATACCGTGTTATTTCTGGGCTCGGACAATCACGTCGAATCAATAAATTCGGTGGAACGTACCCTCAACCTCTGTGAGCTAGCCGCGGCGTTTGTTGCGAGCAAAACATAGCAAAACAGTTCGTTACATACTCCTCCTTCCATCGGGCCTAGAAAGACTGCTGCAGGAAAGACACACGCTGCCAGCTGTCCATACGGTTGAAATTCAGCTTTGTGACATCAGGCTCGATAAAACTGACTGACGGACCACCAGTTAAAAAATGGAATGGCGTTAGAAAAATAAAGGTCTGCAGGATCCTCTGAAAGAGACAATAAAGGCCGTGAGTTTATGACAGCACCAATGTGACAAAGCAGAGTTCGCAGCTCGTCAAATCCAAGAACTGAGGATCCAAAAGCCCGATAGAAATGATGCTTTGCGATTTTGACAGCCGCTTCCCAGAGTCCACCAAAATGCGGAAATCGAGGAGGAATAAAATACCACTCGATGGACTAAATCGCGCAAAACTCCTGAAGCGCTCGTTGATTCTCATCGCTAATGAAGAGTTGGAGTAGCTCCTTTAGCTCGTTTTTAGCTCCAACAAAATTGGTCGCATTGTCAGACCAAATGTGCTGAGGCTTTCGGCGAGTGCATATAAACCGTTTTAAAGCATGTAAAAACGCAGACGTGGACAGATCCTTTACAAGCTCTAAGTGCACGGCTTTAGTAGCAAAGCAAATGAAAACACTCACGTAACATTTTACGGGAGCTTTATTGCGAACTTCTGGCTTACAGTAAAATGGGCCGCAAAAATCATATTCTGGCATTCTGGCAACCGCTGACTCTTTGCTCCTAGAGATCAGCCATAATGTGCTCCAGAAACCGAGGCTGCCATCCCAAAGATACACACGCTGCACCAGACGCAATAGTAGGTGGGTTCCAGCCTTGATGTCGCTAGCAGTGACACTCTTGTGCTGGAAAAGAGTTGGCGTACTTGGAACCAGCTGTCACGTCAACGTACGGGGATTTGATTAGCAGAACCCTTGCCCTTAAAACGAGCGGGCTCCTCTTGAATCCAGGACAGCGCCACAGCAGAATCGCACCAGCAGAAATACCTCCCATCGCTACTTCCGACATAAGCCGAGCCAGCAACTCTGCTGCAGATAACTCCAGTTTCGGTACCGTGACTGTTTTTAGAGGAGCCACTCGGGACCTCGATACGACATAAATGCAAGCACAATAAGCTTCGATGCTGGCGTCACAAAATCCATGAATCTCCACTTCAGACTGTGATGTGGTGACCATCTAGGAAATTCAGCACGCTGCGCCATGGCGAAGCTGAAACAAATCATGTCCCAATCGGAGTGAAGAGCTTGAGGTAGATTTTCATCCCAGGACAACTTCTCACGGCATAGCTTCTGAAAAAAACCTTCGCCTTTGTAATGACAGGTCCAGCAAGCCCTATCGGATCATAAAGCCGGGCGATTGAAGAGAGGATGATGCGCCTAGTGGGCTTCGAGGGTGACTGAAGCCTTTCAAACGAAAATAGCAAGCGATCAGTAGAAGGATCCCAAGCTAGGCCAAGAGTCTTCGTAAAGTTTCTGCCACCATCAAACCTTACAAATGACTCTCGATCCTCTTCCGGTACGTCAGAGAGCACTTCGGAAACATTGGAGAACCCAAATTGGCCCTTGGCGAGGATCCCCGATGTTTGCTGCATTATGTTGGTAGCCTCCTCTATGGAGTCACCTCCGGAAATTAGATCATCAACATAAAAATCGCGGCGCAGAATTTCGGCACCCTTTGGAAACATAGACTTCTCATCCTGTGCCAACTGATGCATTGGAAGGAAAATTGATAAAAATGAGGCCGGCTTTGTCCCATAAGTGACCGTATCCAGTTTAAAAACCTGCAACTCATCCTGGGTGGAATTCCGCCAAAGGATGTACTGCAGATAGCTTTCTCGTGGAAAACTCTGACGCATCGGTACATTTTGCAAATAACATTTTGCGAGATTATTTTATCTCGTCGCGAAAAACGAAAGGAAAAAATTGGTGGCTGTAGAAATAATTAAATTGCGAAAAAAACGACCGAAAACAAAAATGCGTGCACTCTTCGACGTTATAAATTCGGTTATATTCATATTAACAAAACCTTAAGCCTAGCTTATCTAGTGCGGCGAAGCGGGGCGAATTCATGGGAGAGCGCAAGTGAGAGCTTCACTTGCGCTCCCGCTCCGCCCTAAACTAACTTATACTAGACTTCATAAAATTCTACTTATTATCTACATCTAATTATACACCGGCCCCGTTGAAGGCCTTCCTTAGGCTTCAACTATTGGCAGCCTTGCCAGCTTGTGGACTGCTCTCCGAAACAATGCTCCTCTACTCGTCCTGACGTCGGCGACCCTGACCCTTCCGTCCGCGCCGGCGTGAGTCTCGACGACCCTAGCGGTGATCCACTGCTGGGGCGATCGCCCTTCCTGGCGTCCTCCTGCTCCCGCTGCCACTGCGACCGCGCCTGTAGGCCCAAGACGTACTCCCGGGACCAACGCTGCCAAAACATTTGCTTGATTGACGAGACAAGCCGCCATCGCCGCAAGCACGTTAGACCCTGCTGGTCCGGGGTCCGCGGTGCTGGTGGGGCGATGAGCGGCCCGCCTGTCAACAGGTGCCCGGGAGTCAGCGCCTCGCCGTCGCTTGGGTCCTGACTGAGGGCGCCCAGGGGCCTCGAGTTCAGGACGGCCTCGACTCCAACGAGGACGGTCTGCAGCTCCTCTGCGGTCAACTTCGCGCTGCCCACCGCTCGTAGGAGTAGGTTCTTTGCAGACTTCACACCTGCCTCCCATAGTCCGCCCATGTGCGGAGCCCGCGGCGGTATGAACGCAAATACGCATCCTTTTTTTGATGCGTATTGCCGCAGCTCGTCCGCTTCGCTCTCGATCTGGTGCCGCAGTGCCGCGAAGTGGCGACTCGCTCCGACGAAGTTCGTCGCGTTGTCGCAGTGCACGGTCTGCGGACATCCTCGGCGCCCAACGAACCTTTGAAAAGCCAATAGAAAGGAATCAGTTGACAGATCGGAAACTACTTCTAAATGTACTGCTTTAGACGAAAAACAAACAAACAGGGCAATGTAGGACTTGTATGGTGGCCTACCACGAATTTTCAAGGTCGTCTCAATAGGGCCACAGAAATCCACGCCACATATGGAAAATGGGCGGAGAGCACGAACTCGATCTAGGGGTAAATCTCCCATGATTTGAGTCATCAGATGAGGCTTGCATTTAAAACAGCGTATGCATGACCGCACTATCTGACTGCAGACTTCCTGCGCGTTTACTATCCAAACGCGCTGTCGCAAGAGACTCACTAGTGCTCGTGGACCCACATGAAAATTCGACTCGTGCAAGTATCGGACGTAGCTCTGAACAAATTGAGAGCGCTTCGTCAACAACACTGGAAACTTGGCATCGTACGAAATAGGAGCATTAGCTAGTCGCCCCCCGACCCGCAACAACGAAAAGGTAAGCCCAGCCTGAGAGGTTTCATGGACAAACGGACTTAGCTTCTGTAGGCTTGGGCTAACAACAAGATTTTTTCTAACATTTTTAATTTCCTCTTGATACTCGTGCTCTTGGACTATCTGGACAATTTTATTAAACGCGTCTCGATATTCGACAGGGGAAGGTACATTATCAGAAGGAACTACTAATTTTTTACATTTCTTTATAAAGCGGACCATGTAAACGAACACTCGCAGCAGTTTTAAGTGAGAGGAAAATCCTTCTATCACTTCCAACAAATATGAGGTAGAGGCCATTGCAGTCAGTCCGACCGCACTCTTCTTTGCTTCCATCTGCAAAATCTCTGGTGACGGATCAAACCGAGGGCTCGTTGGCCACTTATCTTCCGGCTCCGTTAAAAACGATGGACCTGTGAACCAAAGTGATTCTATCGTTTCCTTTACGTCTCCACCTCTTGACACAATATCTGCCGGGTTCTGTTTAGTTGGTACATGCCGCCACGTGCTATCCTCTGACCACTCTTGAATCTCAGCAACTCTATTTGATACGAACGTTGACAACGACGATGGAAGAGAACGAATCCAATGAAGACAAACTTCCGAATCTGACCAATATACACTTCGTTCGATCGGTGCTTTGATAAGAGGTTTTATTTTGCGACAGAGGTCCGCGAGAAGGTGAGCGGCACATAACTCAAGACGGGGGAGCGTCTTTGTCTTGAGCGGCGCTACTTTCGACTTTGCTGTCAACAATGAGACTTTACTACCTTCTGCAGATTTGCAACGGATATAGACGCAGGCTCCATAGGCTCTCATCGATGCGTCAGAAAAGGCATGAATTTCAATTGGTGACATTGGCTCACTCATCACAAATCTCGGTATTGAGATCTCTTCTAACTGTGACAAGGCAAGCTGAATCTTGTTCCATGCGGTTTCCAAGTGCAGTGGAATGGACTCATCCCAATCTAGCTTATTGAGCCAAAGTTCCTGTAACAGGATCTTTCCTTTAATAAGGATCGGGCTTAATAAGCCAAGAGGGTCGAAAAGCTTTGACGTCACCGAAAGAATATTCCGCTTAGTCGCCCTTTGACCCATGACTGACATATCAATTTCGAATTTAAATACATCATCTTTAGGAACCCAAACGATTCCTAATGTTTTTGTCAGCTCTGAGTCCGAAAGTGTTATTGGCTTAACCGTGCTCTCGGATGCAGTAACTTCAGGCGAGTTTGAAAACCACTTGCTCAATTCAATCCCAGCGTTTTGAAGAACCTGAGTTACTTCAGACTTAATTGTCTTTAGCTCCTCCACGCAACCAGCACCCGTTAACATGTCGTCGACGTAAAAGTCAGACCCAATAACTTTAGCAGCTCGAGGGAATGTATTTTTCGCGGATTCACTCAACCTCTTCAAACACCTTATGGCCAGGAATGGGGCTGGTGCAGTGCCATACGTAACGGTGTTGAGCTTGCACAATTTCAAGGACTCAGACGGGTCTTTTCTCCACACTATCAACTGGTATCGTCGATCTGCTTCATTTACCATCACTTGACGATACATCTTTTTTATGTCGGCTACCAGAGCGAATTTGTTTAGCCGAAATCTAAGAAGAGTTGAGTAAAGCTCTTCCTGAATTGTTGGACCCACCATCAACAACTCATTTAAACACTTTTGTGTGGATGTCTTGCAGGACCCATCGAAAACGACTCGAAGTTTGGTCGTTGTACTTTGCGGCCGCAAGACACACTGGTGGGGTATGACGTAGTGTGGAGAAGCAAGAACATCATTGCTTGCAGGGGACATATGGCCTAGGGATTCGTATTCTTCCATAAATTCCAAATACATTTTCTTTAAGTTCGGATCTCGAGATAATCTTCTCTCGAGCGACAGGAATCGGCGTTTGGCTATCTCGAATGAATTGCCCAAAACGCTTGGATCCGACTTAAATGGAAGTTTAACTTCAAATCGACCTGAAGTCAGTATTCTTGTAGTCTTCCGATAATGTTCCTCACATAGCTCTTGTTCTGGCGACACCATCTTTTTAGAAGAAGGAACTTCTTCCAACGACCAGAATTTTTTCAAGTTTTTGTCTATTGACTCTAATACTTCCTCTTGGCAATTCAGACTAGAGACTGGCTGTGGAGGAGTTGAGGAATTTGCCAGATATTTTCCCGATACTATCCACCCAAGGAGAGTTTTTTGAAGGATGGGATGGTTCGGGCCTTGTTTTATTTGGCCAACGGACAACAGTTCGAAAAATGACTCAGCTCCAATTAGCATATCTATCCGCTGAGGTTTGTAAAAATATGGGTCTGCTAACGGCAAGTTCTTTGGTAGGGTCCAATCTTTCACGTTCACCGACTGGTCAGGGTGATAGCCTGAAATGGTTTTCAAAACCCAAAAGTCGAACGGAAACTCGCTACCATTGCCTCTCGACTTCACCACGGTGTGTATCTTTTTCTTGACTTGTGAATTAGTTTGACCAATTCCAAGCAAGTTGATGCACGATTCCTCCCTACGGATCTGTAAGCGTTGAGCAAGATCTTCTGTAATAAAATTCATTTGTGACCCTGAGTCAAGTAATGCTCGGGCCAAGATGTGCTCACCATTTTTTGTGCGAACGCTTACGATCGACGTTGCTAACAAAACCCTTTCTACAGACGACGCATGCAAAGCATGTGAAGTAGAAGGGCCATCATTCGTTAACTCTGGAGGAGGATTTTGTGTGGGTGGTGGTAATGCTAAGCTATTTTCGGTCACTGTAAATCGGTGCAGAAGTTTATGGTGCGATCTTGAACAGATTTGGCACCTGGTCGATTTACAATTCGCTACCGTGTGACCTTTTCGCAGACAATTCAAACATAGGGAGGCTGACTTAACAAACTCAAACCTTTGCATTACAGCAAGGCGAGCGAACGGACTACACTGGGCCAAAAAATGGTTGTTCGCGTTACAATAACTGCAAGCTGGTTTGGCGTTGGTAGAAGAACAAGCCAACGAAGTTCTATTTAGTTGCTTGCCGAACCCAGTTCTTTCTTGTTTTGGTTTGCCAGTCTCTTCAGCGGACAGATGCTGGTATCTACGATTTAGTATTTTTTCGAAATCGGACCACAGCGGCAATTCCTCATAATCCAGTGACTCTTCCCATTTTTGCTTGGTCACTGGATCCACTCTACTCAAAACTAAATGAATAATCATTGAGTTTGCAATTTTAGTATCATCTCCTATGGATAATAGTGATCCATAAATGGATGATACAGTGTCGATGAGACCCCTCAACGACGACGCAGACGGCTGGGAAATTTTCGGAAGGCTGAACAGTTGACGTATTTGGTTCGCAAAGATGAGACATTCGTTATCATAAACTCTTTTTAAACTAGCGATAGCTTTGGCGTAATTACTCTCGGTGACCTGGAATGCCTTGACAGTTCCTAAGGCTTCACCAGAGAGGCAAGAAATTAAATGATTAAATTTCTCGATAACTGGAATGTTCACATCTTTGTCAACTAATGTCTCGAAAAGACTTATGAAATTTTTGAAATCCGAATAATTTCCACTGAATTTTGGCAATGCCAAACTAGGAAGTCGAGCTCGAGTTGGGGCTGCAGAAATTGCAGTAGCTGAACGGGAGTCTTCAGCTGAATTCAAGGCATTACATAAGGACATAATCCTTGCCTTCGTAGTTATTCCTAATTCTTCCAACTCGGCTCCGAAATCATCCATTTCATCTATTTGCTCGATCTGGTCTTGCAACTCATTTGCTTTAGAAATTGCCTCATCTAAAACCTGAAGCCTGCATTCTAGCTCGGTTTTGTTTAGAGGAAGTGATCCATCTTCCAAACGTTCCTCCAACCGGCGAATGCTTTTAACTTTGACATTTAATCTTTTTTTTAAGTCAATAAGAGTCGTGGAATTAAGTTTCACAGAGTATCCAAAAAAATAGTTGGTCGCCAATGACACCGAAACCAATATGCTTGACCAAATTGTAGGGGAGCGCGTCACTTGGCAGACCGGTAAACTATACGCGCCAAAAAGTGCATATACATACATACATACAGCAGCGGATAACGGTGGGAAACGAAAACGAGAATATTATCGCTGCATCTATTTGTATGTATGTAAACCAAATATATATGCACCTTTATTTTATCTGAAATAATTAAAATAATTTTTGGCTGCACTTTAGTATTTATTTGGAAGATTTGTAAATTCGAGAACGAGGGGTAGGGGGCGACAGTGATTGCAAATAATACAAATATTCTCTTTTTTATTTTATCCACAGGCAGTACATTTAGGTTAGCACATATATTTATAATTAAAATTTTAGAATTTTTTCTACGTACGTATGCGCCAAGAATTGAAAGGAGGGTGCAATATTCCAGCACAAGACGGATTTTAATTTGTCTTATCTCAACTTTCAATTTTTTGCACAAATACCTGGGTTTCTGCTTTCGGATCCTTTAATCCTGCGGCCACTTTCCTTTCACAATTGATGCAGGTGCAGTGCATGGGGACGACGAATCCTTCCAGAAGCAGCTATGGAGAAGTTTTTTTTTCGCGACGCGGAGAATTCTTTAATTTGTATTTTGAATTCACTGGCACAACCGTCGCGAGCAACTCTTAAGCCTAGCTTATCTAGTGCGGCGAAGCGGGGCGAATTCATGGGAGAGCGCAAGTGAGAGCTTCACTTGCGCTCCCGCTCCGCCCTAAACTAACTTATACTAGACTTCATAAAATTCTACTTATTATCTACATCTAATTATACACCTGTAATGGCCACTCGATGGCAACGAAACCTTAGAAGAATGTGCAGCAGCTTTGGTTGGATAACTAGACCAGACATCAAAACGCCATTCAATGAATACCCAGACATAGTAGCAGCCGAACCATCAAAAACAACCCTGAGCTTGGTTGTTGTGCTGTCCTCCTTCAAAACGCAGTGATGTGGCAGGAAATACTGTCTACAGGTCGTGGACTAGGCGGGACTGGAGACATATGCCCCAAATCTAAATACTCCTTTATGAACGCAGCATACTGATCCTTTAATTGAGGCTGACAACAAAGCTTCCTTTCGAGGGAGAGAAATCGCCGCACGGCTCGTGAGTACGATTCACCTAGCAACTCAGAGCTGACCTTCAACGGTAGCTTCACCGAGTAGGCGCCTGACGCGAGGCGAGCAGAATTCTGCACGAAATGCGTCTCGCAATCCAATTCCTCCTTCGTCCACTTCACAATGGGCTCGGAGCAGGCTTAGATTTCCCAAAATTTACGGAGCAGACACTCTAAGCGCTCATCCAGCTGGCTTGGGCTTTTCAAACGACTTTCTCCCCAGATGTGAGCCACCGCCACACACAACCCATCCAAGCCGGGTTTTCTTCAGCACCGGTAGGCCAGCTGAGAGCTGGATTTGACCAACACACAGCAGATCATAGAATAGACTGGCTCCGATAAGTAAATTCTGCCACGTACGATTTGCGTCTACGAAGCTGCAGCTGACTAGCCAGACGGGACGTAATCACGTGCTCCTGCGATCCAGAATCCAAAAGAGCCTGGCATGGAACAAAAACCCCAGAACGACTCCGAATGAGAATGTTCGCTGTGGCCAGTAAGGCTATTCCACTGCTGCGACCCTGGGCAACTAGTGCATTAGCAGTCGATGGTGAAGCGCCTATTGGCTCGGCGCACTGGGCTGCGGCTGATGTAGACGGCACAGCAGAAAGCTAGCTGCTGGAAACTGTAACTCAAAAAAATGCAGCAGACTGTGATGCCTCCTCCCGCAACTGCGACAATTATCAGCGAGGGACTCACGCAGGCTTTTGAGCTATCAGCGTTTTAATAGCGACCGAATTAATAAGACGAGGTTCAATTTACAATTCAATTTATTATGGGTCAAATCGTTGTTCAGGTTTCGCTCCAATTTCAAATCCTGAGAATCCGATTGGATGTCGCGGTCCAGCGAAGAATCCTGACTGCATGAGCGACGATTTTCCAACAGACCACCATGCTCTTTCGAAGCCTCTATGGTTGGTTTTCTCAATGACGGAGCAATGGGTCCAGTGGTGCCGTCGAGACGAGTGGATTGTGCAGGCACCCTCATGGAGTACCTTGCCATTCCCACCTGAATATCAACGCGCACATCAGCGGCAAGCTCGGAGAACATCCAGAATAATTCGATCCCAATTTCACTAGAGCTCAATCGTTCTAACTCATCCTGGAGTGTGGTGAATTTCTTGCGCAACGCAATTTCCAACGGCTCCAGTACCATGATGGTCAAATCGTCCTTCTGCACTGCATGCTTGACCTTATTATGCAGGGCTTCCGTCTCCTAGTAGGTCACCTCTGCTCTTCGCCGCAACAGCCTTTCCCTGCTTGTACCACCCACCGCATAATATACAAGCAGAGGCAGGTGAATTAGTAATAATAAAGGACGCTCTACTGTTTTTTGCGACTCTACGTCTTCCCACCTGAGTGCCTGGCGCGTAAGCGGCCAAGGCCACATCCATAGCCTCCAAAGTCCTGCAACGCTGTTCCAAAAACTCTATCGGACAGCCCTCGAAGCGTGTCACTGAGTCACCTTCCAATAGATTGAGGCCCAGAATCTCGTTCACATGAGCCTGAAATATCAACCGACGGGTATTAAATCGATTCTCCAAAAGCTGCACTGCAACATCATAATTCTCCTCGGAGATTTCCAAGGAACGAACTGCCTCTAAAGCGGAGTCCCGAAGACAAGATCGCAACCTCTGAAACTTTTCCACCTCACTTATATAAGGATTGCAGCCTACGATCGTCGAAAAGACCGAATGAAACTCAGCCCACTCTGAATATCCTCCGCTGAAAGTAGGAAGAGGAAGAGGAGGCACGGCTTGAAAACTCCGACTGAGCGCCCCTGGATACTGGAACTTCCGCTGGCAAGGGTGGAATGGGCAGCAATTCGAGCAGAGCGCAACGACGTCTCATGCTCGATTTCGGCAATGTCTAACTTTGCAAGCTCCCCGTGGATGGCCTTAAAATCCTCGTACATGGCGACCAACTGGCCGTGACGCACATGGAGCATAGCATCCTCCACCTTTGACATTGGCTGCAGGGCGCCTTGGATCCTCTTCAAATCCTGCAGGATACCCTTTGCCTTGCATTTTAAAATCGCACTCCGAGATGGAGTGGGTTCTCCTGTGACGTCACCGCTGGAGTTCATCGCCACTATAACTGAAATACGCTCAGTTTAGGTAAAAAACACGCACAAATTAATTTTGGCGCCAAAATTATAATTCTTGTTTATTTTATTATATTTAATTATATTTGATCGCAGCAAACACGATTTATCCCACAATGCGCTCAGAACCGTACACTGAGTTGTGGAATGTATATATGTATATATGAACGTTTGTGTCAGTTGAATGCACTTGCAAGTGGATCGTATGTATGTATGTATGTTGGCGGACCGGTATGTATTGTATTTATTTATATTATTAAATGATTTATCTATAAATACAAAATAATTGTTTCACTGATGCACTGTATGCCGTTTATGTTCAAAAATGCACATATGTACATATGTCAATACACCGCGCAAAAACTGAAACGGGTATGTTCGCACTATTTTATGCAGTGTTTATAAAGCCGAGCGGCCGAGAAGAGTCGGCTTGCGACTAACAACAGCGATGAGAAAATGATTATATGCTAAACTATAATTATTACATTTATATCGCTATGTTACATTTATATTGATTCAATTTATGCCGGGGCTGCTGCCTGACCCGACAATTCGTCTTTAAAAATAGTAGAGCTAAAGTGACCGTACCGAAGTTTTATAAAGAAATATATACTTTTATTTAAAGTTATATATAAATTTTATTAAAATATTGCCAATACATATGAACAATTGCCTGTGGAGCAAATACAGACGAATAATTCCAAAATCACTATCGCCCCCTAACCCTCGTTTTCGATATTGTAAATATTGCCAATACAATAGAAAAAGTGCAGCCAAATAATTATTTTATATATTTGTGCATAAATAATTGGTACATAAAATAGATGCAGCGGTGAACATTTTCACGTGCCTCTGTTATCCGCTGCTGTATGTATGCAAATTATCAAAACCGTACCGAAGTTTTATAAAGAAATATATACTTTTATTTAAAGTGTTTTCGCATTTGTTGTATAGATCAACTTAAGGCTAATTTTTCGACTGCCCAAGCTTGAGTTAATTGTCTTCCTTGTCGTCTTGGGATCGAAGCTTTCCAAGCTTCCCTAAGAACTTTCCCGAAGTTAATTCCGAAGATAATTCCGAAGTTAGAACCCGAATGATTTTGCTACGATCAGCATGGAAAATTTGGCTAGCAATTGGAATGCCAAAAAGGGGAATCGCGGTGGCATGATTCCAGCGGATGTTTAGTCTAATATTGCTTTGCTGGTGCCGACCGAATAGGGGGAGTTTGTTTATGTTTATGATTGACTCAAGCTTGGCTCGCCGTTTGTGTTGTAGGTGCGAGTGTGGGGATAAGTGTGTAAGAGCTCGTGGGAACTCACTGCTCGTGGGAAGTGCAGAAATAATTGTTTATAATATTAATATAAAATATAGATTAAACTTCTAGTTAATTCTCCCCCTCCTAAGATGAATCGTCCCGATTCATTACATTTGAGGCGGTGAGGGAGGTTATTCTATTATTAAGTTCTGTAAATGTTATTTCAATATCTCTTTCAGTTTCGTTTTCTGTTACAGTTTCAGTTGTGATTTCAGCTTTTGGAATTTCTATTTCTTTTTGGGTTTTGGTACATTTTATTTGAATTTGTTTTATTATTTGGGTAAGATTTTGCGTGATTTATATATGATTAAAATGGTAAGTATAAAAATTAACAATATTAATTCCAGGGATATTTTTGTTTTTCCTAATTTTACAAAAAGGGTTAAAAATGTTTATATTATCTAGACTTAATTCGGAATCATTAGAAAATATGTAATCCGTTATTATATAATTATTGTATTTGTATTGGGATACGTAATCTAACATTTTCTGTTTTTCGTTGATGTAATTTATATTATTACATTTATATCGCTATGTTACATTTATATTGATTCAATTTATGCCGTGGCTGCTGCCTGACCCGACAATTCGTCTTTAAAAATAGTAGAGCTAAAGTGAATAATAAAGTTATATATAAATTTTATTAAAATATTGCCAATACATATGAACAATTGCCTGTGGAGCAAATACAGACGAATAATTCCAAAATCACTGTCGCCCCCTAACCCTCGTTTTCGATATTGTAAATATTGCCAATACAATAGAAAAAGTGCAGCCAAATAATTATTTTATATATTTGTGCATAAATAATTGGTACATAAAATAGATGCAGCGGTGAACATTTTCACGTGCCTCTGTTATCCGCTGCTGTATGTATGCAAATTATCAAAACCGTACCGAAGTTTTATAAAAAAATATATACTTTTATTTAAAGTGTTTTCGCATTTGTTGTACAGATCAACTTAAGGCTAATTTTTCGACTGCCCAAGCTTGAGTTAATTGTCTTCCTTGTCGTCTCGGGATCGAAGCTTTCCAAGCTTCCCTAAGAACTTTCCCGAAGTTAATTCCGAAGATAATTCCGAAGTTAGAACCCGAATGATTTTGCTGCGATCAGCATGGAAAATTTGGCTAGCAATTGGAATGCCAAAAAGGGGAATCGCGGTGGCATGATTCCAGCGGATGTTTAGTCTAATATTGCTTTGCTGGTGCCGACCGAATAGGGGGAGTTTGTTTATGTTTATGATTGACTCAAGCTTGGCTCGCCGTTTGTGTTGTTGGTGCGAGTGTGGGGATAAGTATGTAAGAGCTCGTGGAAACTCACTGCTCGTGGGAAATGCAGAAATAATTGTTTATAATATTAATATAAAATATAGATTAAACTGCATTAATATGCAATTTTGGCGCCTTTTGTTGAACGGAACGCCAAGTGACACAATACCCTACAATTCGTTATCACTGGCGAACAAATATTTAAATTCTCAGAGCCTCGACTATATTTTATTCGACTTTCAATTAATTAATTAATTATTTTTTTCGTTGCTTGGAAATTAATCATTTATTTTTTATTAAATATATCACTTCCTCTCTTTATCTTAAAGCGGACGGACGTGTTTTTTTTGTGCGCACTACGTTTTTGTAAAACTTGCAATAAGCTTTCTATAAACAATCGGTGTTTATTTCTTTACTGATATAAAAACAAATTACAATTTTTTTTTAGATCCGTATCGCTTTGCGTGTGCAGTGATATATTTGGAGGTAAAATAATTATTTATTTAATTTACTTTCCAAACATAGCCCTGCTCTGCTTCTTCATCTCCTACGGTGTTGTTGCTATTCTTTTGCTTCTACTCTCGCTCAATAGAGATTCTTATCTCTATTTCTTTAAATCTTACTAACTTGCACTAACTGCTCTCTTTAATCTCCCCTTCTCTTTTCCTTGGTACAGTGGTTCAAGGTTCCTCATTAATAAAATCAAATAATATTTTTAAATTAATTATTAATTATACCCTTGCAGAGGGTATTATAATTTTGGTCAAAAGTGTGCTACGCAGTGAAGGAGACATCTCCGACCCTATAAAGTATATATATTCTTGATCAGGATCACCTCCTGAGTCGATATAAGCATGTCCGTCTGTCCGTCGGTCCGTCTGTCCGTCTGTCTGTCTGTCCGTCTGTCTGTCGGTTTCTACGCAAACTAGTCTCTCAGTTTTAGAGCTATCGAATTGAAACTTTGCACACATCCTTCTTTTCCTTGCAGGTAAAACATAAGTCGGAACGGCCGAGATCGGTCGACTATATCCTATAGCTGCCATATAACTGATTGATCGGAAATGCCATAACTTTGGTGTTTTTTAAGTTAGAGGGTTGTGACTTGTTACATGTTATATTTGACCAAAATATCTTATGTACAAAATTTCATAAGGATCGGCCGACTATATCCTATAGCTGTCATACAACGATCGAAATTGGCATAACTTTGGTGTTTTTTAAGTTAGAAAGATGGGATTTAGTACAGATTCTATTTTGGGAAAAACAATCTGATCTGCCAATTTTCATAAAGATCGGCCGACTATATACAATCCGCTATATATCTAATAATATAAGATGCGTGGCGCCACCTAGCGGACTTCGACTGAACTGCAAGGGTATATCAACTTCGGCTCCGCCCGAAGTTAGCTTTCCTTTCTTGTTTTTTTAATAATTTTTAATAAATTAATTATTTAATTTTTAATAATTTTGAATAAATTAATTATTTAATTTTAAATAATTTTTAATAAACTAATTATTTAAATTTTTAATAATTATGGATTTTAAATTGGTCTGTGCATTAAAGTCTTGCAATAAGACAATCTCGTCTTCCCAGCCTACCATCCATTGCTGGCTCTGTGAAAACGTTTTACACGCTAAGTGTGCCGGGTTCACGGCCTCAGTTTCGGATGCAATATCGCGTAGGTCTGGTCTCCACTTTTGCTGTGATGGTTGTCGTGCTGTTCAGGACGCAATGAGGTCGTTCATGAGGCAGACTAAAAGCGGTTTCAAGGAGTTGATTAGTGGTTTTCGAAAAATCAATGACCAACTCTGTGCGCTTGATACACAGTTTAGTAGCCTTCAACTACTAAATGAGCCTCCAAAGCGTAAGAAATCCGCTTTTAGTGATGTTCTCGGGTCGAATAATCTTCAGCCTGCTCAGCCGACAACTATGCAGCCGCTTATATCTCTGGCCACCCCAAGGGCCGGACCTGAGAAAAATTCGGCTTCCGAATGTCTCGGACTCAATGAGCAATTGTCCGATATGTCCTCTGTGGCATCGCTTCAAGTGATCCCAGACCCAATAATAGAAACTCCTGTAACAGTCACCAAACAGGGTAATAAACCGTCCGGACCCCCGGTACGCACTGATGCCGCAGTATTAGTTACGGCGGCACCAAAACCCTTGCAGGTGATCCCACCATCGAAACACATTTTTGTTTCCCGGCTTGCCCCTGATACTTCGGAGATTGATATCTCGGCTTACATCAAAGCCAAAGCAAAAGCCGACATAAAGGTGGTGGATATTACAAAATTCAAATATTCTTACACCAGGCACACGTCATCTTTCAAAATACGTGTGCCCTTGCAGATGTTCAAGACGATCTGTTCCGCCAGCATTTGGCCAGAGAACATTTTCGTCCAAGAACATCAACCAAGTACGGTGAAAAAAAAGATAACCAAACCTGTGGGTGTAAAACTCCCACATGTTAAGGCCACTGATCAACCTTCCACCTCATCTTCCTCAATCTCAAAAAACTAATGTCTCCATTAACACTTATCTATCAGAATACAAGAGGGTTACGTAGTAAACTTCCCAAACTGTATTCTGATAGTTCTTTTTTTGCATCCCACATTATAGTATTTACAGAAACTTGGTTAAAGCCGGAGATCTTAAGCTCCGAAGTTTTTCCTAGTAGGTCACCACTTTTAGATGTGATAGAACTTTTCGAAGGGGAGGAGGAGTGCTAATTTCTGTAGACTCCAAATTCGCTTTTGAAGAGGTAAAATCACAAGAGTTTGGTAACATTGAATTTCTTTGCATCAAAATCACTTTGTCCGATCAATCTTTGTATGTTACCTGTTCGTACATACCACCTTCGTCCGAACCGCCAACATACTGGCAACATTTGTCCGCTATTCGTTTGGTTTTCGATCGTCTGTCTGATGGTGACCAGCTGATAGCTCTGGGTGACTTTAATATCCCAGAACTTATGTGGTCAAATGTTGATAATTCAACGTCTTTACAGCTTAACTCCCACCATGACTTCCCTGAGGGCATGTTCGACATATCACTCGGGCAAATTAACCACGTTAGAAATTCTTTAGGTCGGCTGTTGGACTTATGTTTCGTTTCTGATCCTGATGGAATTACTGTTTCCAGAACTTTGCCCCTTTCTAACCCTGAGGATCCATATCATCCCACTCTTGAGGTTTCAATCGAAAATAATTACTTTTTTGACCTTAAGTCTACAGTTAAAACTCAGAAAGTTCGTTTCTTTCGTAAGGCTGACTTTATGAAATTAAACAAGTTAATTTTGGAATTTGATTGGTCTGATTTACTGGCATGCGAGGATATAAACATCGCATTACAAAAATTTTATTACACTTTGAACATATTTTTCGACGCTTGCGTGCCGTGGAAATATCCGTCCGCTTCAACGAATCCGCCTTGGTATACAAGGCACCTTATAAATTTAAAGAATAATATGAGTAGACTTTTAAACAAACATAGATTATCTGGCTGTACAGTTAGTTATTCAAGATACTTAGTAGCTCGGTCCAATTTCACTGTGCATAACGCAGAATGTTATAGGAGTTATATTCGCCGCTGCAGGATTCAGTTTACTGAGGATCCGAAGCAGTTTTATAACTTTGTAAACACTAAGCGTAAACATGTATCTTTTCCCCCTCTGCTTACGTTTGAGAACTCTTATGCGAACACCGATCAGGCAATGGCCGATCTCTTTGCACAGTTTTTTCAAACTACCTATTCACCTAGCAGCAGTTTAGCTCAGCCTTACACTTATAATATCCAATCACCTATGTAGTTCAATAATAACTCCGTGCCAGCATGGCTTCATGAAGCGCCGCTCCACCAGTACCAACTTATTGGAGCTAACATCTTTTATCACGGATGGTTTCCGGAATGGCTTACAAACAGACGTCATATATAAGTCTTCTTATAAGTAAACTCAGTCTTTTGGGATTCCCAACTGATCTTCTTATGTGGATTTCGAGCTACTTATCAGGGAGAACCCAACGTGTTTTCTTTAAAGATGTTACCTCGCGTTTAGTCCGCGCCACATCGGGGGTGCCCTAAGGAAGCCATCTTGGACCCCTACTTTATACTCTGGTTATTAACGACTTGCCCCTTGCCTTAACTAATTCACTTGTACTTATGTACGCTGATGACGTTAAGCTATGCCTTCAGTATAATTTCTCTAGCGCCCAGTCTAGACTTCAATCCGATTTGGATAAACTTCAAAATTGGTGTTTAGCAAATAACCTAAAGCTTAATGGATCGAAATGTAAACTTATGTCTTTTTACCGATCTAGTCCTCACCAGGCTATGTACTTTGTCTATGGGAACGCCTTAGAACGATTAACTCAGGTTAACGATCTAGGTGTCCTATTAGATTTGAAACTTAAATTTACCGACCATGTATCTACCATGGTTAATAAAGCTATGGGTGGCCGCTGTGGTCCGATTTCGAAAAGGTATTAAATCGTAGGTACCAGCATCTATCCGCTGAAGAGACTGGCAAAACAAAACAGGAGAAAACTGGGTTTAGCAAGCTACTTAATAGAAGTTCACATGCGTTGGCTTGCTCCTCTGCTAACGCCAAACCAGCTTGCAGTTATTGCAACGCTCAAGACCATTTTGTGGCCCAGTACAGTCCGTTCGCGCGCCTTGCAGTAATGCAAAGGTTTGAGTTTATCAAGTCAGCATCTCTCTCTCTAAATTGTCTCCGAAAAGGTCACACCATTGCGAAGTGTAAATCAACTAGATGTCAAATCCCACCATAAACTTCTGCACCGATTTACAGTGACTGAAAATAACTTAGCGTTACCACCACCAACAGATAATCCTCCTTCAGCGTTAACGAATGATGGCCCTTCTACTTCACATGCTTTCGAATGCGTCGACTCTAGAAATGGTAAGGGTAAGGGCTCGCGAACGAAAAGTGGCGAGCACATATTGGCCCGAGCATTACTTGACTCAGGGTCACAAATGAACTTCATTTCTGAAGATCTTGCTCAACTCTTACAGATCCGTAGGGAGGAATCTTGCATCAACTTGCTTGGAAGTGGTCAATCTAATTCACAAGTAAAAAAAAAGATCCACACCGTGGGGAAGTCAAGAATCAATGGTAGCGAGTTTCCGTTCGACTTTTGGATTTTAAAAATCATTGTCACGGATGACGTCGTCATGGGGAGGATAGGCCGGGGGAGCTGGGTGAGCAGGGGCCTTATAGATGCGCTCTTCGAGAGCCTTCGACTGCAAGATATTCCGCATGCAGCGGAATCAGAACTGCGGTTGGCGGACGAGCGGCGTACTTGTAGTAGGGACGCGAGAGCTCCACCTGCGGGCACTCCTGGAAGCCGCCGATGCCTTCGTGATCTGGTTGGTTGCTCCTCCAATGACAATCAGGGGCCAGCAGTTGACCTGGGCATTAGCCATGCCACCTAGTTGATAAATAGCAATATGAAATTAGCATATTTATGACACTGGGTGGGTCAATTGTAGTTTACCTGTAACATGCAGCAGTCCGCGCCCGGAAACCACCAAGCAGACTCCGGGCTTGCCAGTCAGATAGCCAATGGCCTGGGCGGCGTAACAGGCTGCCTGTTTGTTGCTCATTCCGATGTACTTTAGTCCGGCTGCCTGGAAGGCCATGGAAAGCTCGATAAAGACATACTCCACACCCTGGAAATAAATATGCAATCAGATAATAGTTAGTTAAGTTATCTAGTTCAGTAGTCTAGGATGTCTTAAAATTATGTATGTGACGAGGATTCATTATCCGAGTCTTTGACCGGACTTTCGGCGAAACGTTTTCTGGCGCGTGGCATGTTGATTGAATTTCACAACTCGACTGCTTCTTTAATTCATGTCGATCCCTTCTCAATTCCTTCTCACCCTCCAATACACACGCACAGTGTGGTGAGTTATGACGAACACTATCTGTCTCACTCATGCCCACGGCCAGACTACGTTGACAGAATTACGTATCTGCCTCGCACGAAAGAAAGGGGAACCACAAAGAAATAAAACAAATGTGTACCAACAAATAATCGTTATAATTTGAATGTTTAAATTATTCTGCGACACGGCCTTCCTGACCTATCTCACGTCCTCGTGAGTTTACAATATAAAGGTTTTACAAAATATTCTCTTATTATTATTATTATTATTTTCCTTCTAATACAAATTCAAATTCAAGCAGGTTTCGCAAAAATACATTTTTCTTCTTAAATAAAAATTGAACAAATTATTTCTTACTCTTATACAACGTTTGCCATGAGATTCAGATTACCACCAACAATTAAAACAATTCAAACAATTAAAATTATTCAGCCTTTTCTTTCATAAGGCAACCATATTCTCCATTTCATTTACAAAAATCATGCCAACAACTAGCATACAGTCATTAACAAAATAAACTGGCCAGCCAATAAACAAGTTAATTTAGCCCACAGCTTATATCCAGACAAACCGGCCATCACAAATAGCTCACAGTTTAGCTTATAAGCCGGCCAAATAACTGACGTCCGATCATTACCAAAATTTCAATATTAATGCAGCAAATGGAGAACCACATAACTCGGGCGCTCACCTCTACAGAAAGTCATGAAATATGGAACCGATCCGGAAAGGTCTTTATTCTATTTCAAGATCACAGCCCTCGCCGGCTTGATCTGTGGCATCTTCATCACTGACTTCATCATTTAGTTCTGTGATTTCTTCATCATCACACTCATCATCCAACTCTGTGGTAATCCCCTTCTCAGGCATACGCCTCAAAAATTCGTGAGAATATTTATATGTTCTATTATTAGTTAGTGCCTTAAGTTTATACCGATCTCCTTCCAATATTTCGGTTACTAAAAACGGTCCTCTAAACTTAGGGTCTAATTTTGTCTGATGTCGCTCTTCGTTTTTAAGCAAAACGTGATCACCGACTTTATGTCTTACAATAGTAGCCTTATCTTTATCAAATCTAGCCTTATCATATTTGGCATTCTTTTCCATGTTTTGCTTAGCCATTTCTCTAACTTTATCAATATCAACATCGTTCTTATTTTCAACAACAGGTACGAGACCAAACGGCCTTGCTTCTTTGCCAATAAGTAGTTCTAAAGGGCTAACCTTAGTCACTCTATTGGGCGTACAATTAAGAGCCAGTTGAATTTCGCATAAAGCATCTTGCCATGACCCCTGACCTGTCTCAACCGCTGTTAGCATGGACTTTAGAGTACTCATAACTCGCTCTACTTGGCCATTGGCCCGACTAGCACCCGTGGCGATCAGATGCAAATCTATCTTTTGAACCGAACAGAAATCACGGAATGCTGTGCTTGAAAAACTACGTCCCTGATCTGCGATCAGACGAGAGGGTACGCCGAACAATGATATTTGTGATCTTAATGCCTTAATACAGCTCTCGGTGTCTAGCCTCGATGTATGAAATAAAAAGACAAACTTCGTGAAGGCGTCTATTGACACGATTATGTATTCCTTCTGTTCACTTTTACCACTAAGCTTCCCTGTGATGTCGATGTGGACTGTATGCCACGGGATGTTAACCTTTGGTATGGGATGCAACTCCGCTTGTACCCTACCAGATGGGGGCTTTGACAATCTGCATGTAATACAGTTGTCGACAAATTTGCGAACGTATTTGGACATCTTGTCAAACCAATAGTATTCGTACATTTTCTCAAGGGTTTTTTCCCAACCAAGGTGCATAATTGACTCGTGCACATTGTTTACAGCTGACCACCTGAATGGCTTTGGGATGATAGGGAGACAACGAGTCCTTCCGTTTCTTTGAATTTTCCTATACAGCGTTCCTGCCCTTAACTCGTACGTTTTGGCCAAATCCTCAGAAAGATCATCGTTACGCAATTTAGAAACAATAGACGACGTTTCTGCGTCTCGTTGCTGCTCAGCTAACAACCATTTGTCAGTAATCTCTGCTAAATTTATATGTTTTTCCACTGTACCTTTTGACTGGATGCGATCTTTTGATATGGGATTTCGAGACAGAAAATCTACATGAGCCATTCGTTCGCCTGGCCTATACTGAATGTCAAACTTAAAAGATTGCATGTACGACCACCACCTATGGACTCTTGGAGTCAGTTCCACTTTTGTGCGAGATGCCTTGAGAGAATTGCAATCGGTAAAAACGATAAAATGTCGACCATACAAGTAATGGCGAAAATGCTTAATAGAATTGAAAACTGCAAGTGTTTCCAACTCATACGAGTGATAACGCGATTCCGCTGGCGAAGTCCGTTTACTAAAGTATTCGATAACTCGTGGCTTGTTTTCGATTTTGTGCAACAAAATTGCGCCATAGCCAACGGCACTCGCATCTGTATGAAGCTCAATAGGAAATTGTGGATCGAAAATAGTAAGAACAGGTTCACTAGTCAGGATTGAAATTACCTTCTGTCGTATTTGCTCGTGCTCTAATTCCCATGAAAATGACATGCTTTTTGAAGTTAGAGCATAGAGTGGTTTCAGTAACTGTGAAAACTTGGGTACAAACTGACGAAAATACGAGACCAGTCCAATAAATTGTCTCAGTTGAGTCACAGATTGCGGAGGCGGTAAATCTGTAAGAGCTTTTATTTTTCTAGGATTCGGTCGAATTTCACCTGCTCTAACTTCGAAGCCCAAATATTCTACACAAGATTTAAGAAAGGAGCATTTTTTAATGTTGAAAGAAAATCCTGCTTCGACGAGTGCTTGTAGAGTTATTTTTAGCCTGTCGAAAGCTTCCTCCTTTGTGCGTGCAACTATCATTACATCGTCCATATAAACGATGGCATATGTATGAGTCAGATCGCCTAGGGCACGATTAATGGCCCTCTGGAATACAGAAGGCGCATTTTTAAGCCCAAAAGGCATAGCCAAGTATTCATACTGCCCTTCTGGGGTTACAAACGCTGTCCGTTCAATAGAGCTTGGATGTATTGGGATCTGATGGAAGCCACTCGCCATGTCAATGCACGTGAAAAACCTAGCATCACTCAACCTAGCTATCTGGTCAGATATAAGTGGCAATGGGTACTTGTCGGAAACGGTATTGGCATTAAGCTCACGATAATCAACACACAGACGGTCTGTACCATCTTTCTTGCGGACAAGTAACATCGGACTCGCGAAAGGAGAGGAACTGTGTCTTATTATGTTTGCTTCCAACAGCTCTTGAATGGAATGTCTAACCTTTTCTTTTTCTTCCACACTCAATCGATAAGGGCGTCTCTGAACCGTCTTATTCTGATCAATCAAGCGAATCTCTAACTGTCCCGTAGTCACGCGACTCTGTGGTATACCATTTATAAAAGAATTTGAATACCCCTGTAATATTGAGAGCAGTTTGTCTTTATCCTGTCCATGTAAATCGGTATCGACACCAGCCAGGTCAGGAGTGCATTCGGAGACTACGACAGGTAATACAGACTTTTCGTTAAACATAGTAAGCGCGCTTGATGTAATTGTCACGCCGATGCCCTGGCTCAAAATTTCCCGACCAATCAGAGCGTCGTATTTGATATGATTGTCTAAAACTACGTGAAACAAGATTTCGAAAGAATGCTCACAAATTAAAACATTCGCCAATATCTGTAAAGTGCTGCAAACAGAGTTGCCACCTATACCCCTCAATGTCACTACGTTGTTTATTCTAGTGCCGGATAATCTCAGTGATGCAGTCTCTTTGATGAGTGAACATTCGGCTCCGGAGTCGAAGTAAAATTGGAACGACTCACCAAACTGCAGCAACGTTCCTAAGGGCTCAAGTACTGTGCATATGTTTACGTCTTTGATGGTATTGCTCTTCATCGGCGGACGCTCCTGACGATCTGGGCACACAGTAGATACATGTCCAGCTTTTCCACATTTATAGCAGGTCACGGATGATCGATCTTTTGCTCCAAATTGTTGATTACGGGGCTGCTGACGCTGAGTTGCCTCTTTATTAAAGCGACATTCCGCCTTCTTGTGTCCGGGTTTGCCACAATTATGACACGTGATGTGAGACATAGTCCTGACTCTTTTTCCTTGGGGTGCTGATAAGTTGTCACTCAAATGCTGGTTCTGTCTGGTGTCGAACGAAAAGGCTTTGAGTTCCTGATGCAGCTCGTTTCTGGTTTTGATATCCGTCGTAAAAACCAAACGGCGCAATCGTTTGTCTATCCCAGCTGCATGTGCCAACGTAACGGATACTGCAATCTGCTCGACGCTAAGTGACTTCCAGCGGGCCATAAGTGATGTGACCATTCTGCTTCCATACAGCGACAAGCACTCTCCTTCGTTTGGGCGTGCATTTAGCAAATTCATAACGGTTGCGGCCAAAGTCTCCGTTCCAGAAAAATATTGCAAAAATAATTCTCGGAACTGCGTCCACGTAATGCCGGGAAAACATGTCTGCGAGAGCCAGTGAGATGCGGTGCCTTCCAGTGATTTGCTGAGGGACATTACAAGAGCGCTGCCCACTAGCTGGTTTTCGGACAAGATGTAGTCAACCGTTGAACACCAGGAGAGAGCGTCTGATCCTGCACGATCAGGGTTGAACTTTGGCAGAACAATGTTTTTGGCATCTTTTGGTTCATTTTGAGAGCACTGCACTTGTTTTATTAGCTCAGCGAAATTATGATTTTGCATCTCCAAAATTGACAAAAGATTTGCATCATCGGCTGGAGGCGGAGGTAATCCCACTTCTGATGACGAGGATTCATTATCCGAGTCTTTGACCGGACTTTCGGCGAAACGTTTTCTGGCGCGTGGCATGTTGATTGAATTTCACAACTCGACTGCTTCTTTAATTCATGTCGATCCCTTCTCAATTCCTTCTCACCCTCCAATACACACGCACAGTGTGGTGAGTTATGACGAACACTATCTGTCTCACTCATGCCCACGGCCAGACTACGTTGACAGAATTACGTATCTGCCTCGCACGAAAGAAAGGGGAACCACAAAGAAATAAAACAAATGTGTACCAACAAATAATCGTTATAATTTGAATGTTTAAATTATTCTGCGACATATGGAATTATTAAAAAATATAAATATCACATTCCTTGCATTACATAACATGTAAAATCCTAAAAAATCTAACCATGATAAATGCCAACACGTTTTCGGCGATTAGGTTAAGGTTTTAACCTAAGGTTAAGGTACCTATTAGGTTAAGGTTTAAGGTTAAAGTTTTATTGATTTTAATATGGCTCCCCCGTCCACCGATAATCGCCGCAAGGGTGTTTGGATCGTGCTACTAAACCTTTGGAACACACAAGGCTTAATCACAATCCGTTTTCCATTTATGAACAAGAATAATTATAATCGGGGGGTGATGGCAACAACAACAGCAGCAGTACTAACCAAGTGTTTTGAACTTTGCACAACAAACAGGTGCCTTCCACTTTATAAGATAAGCTACCATTGTTCTCATCACCTCCACGGCCCTCACAATCGTCCCCCATGGAGTCGAGAGGAATGCCATATCTCAAAAAATGCAAATAATCAACAAATGCAGAAAAGTGCAATGTAGAGTTTTTGTACAAAATGGTTGAACCTTATCTGTTGCTTCAGTGACTCGGCAATAATCTGCACCGCTTCAACCTCGGCCATTTTGTGCGCTATTTATGGTAATTGTGCTAGAGTTGCTAAAACCGCCGCCGCGTTATTTTGCGTACTGGACTAAAATTAGTTAAACAAATTTAAATATACAACCCAAGGGAAGCGGTGGCCGCAGGCTAGAGGTGGGACAAACACAATCGATATTTCGATGATCGCATATATCGATGCATCGACCCTCACGACACTCGATTAATACATTCGATTTATAGTGTACATGTTATCGATAATTTGGGTTAGTATGGCGGGATTTTTATAATGGTTTTAAAAATAAACTTTTCTAATGCCAAAAGCTTTTTATTTTATGGCTTACGCATTGAAGCATTATATAATTTGTTTATTGACGCACTAATCGCTTAAAAGAGAATGTTAATTAACCATCATAAGCTGCGCTTTATTGCATGTCCTCACATCGATTAGCGTTTGACTAATTAATTTAAATTTTTTGTCTGAATGGAGAACGCAATTAACTTCTGCAATAAAAAAACCCCCAGTCAGGCTAAGGTCGTTTTGCCAATCTTAGAGCAACTGGTTTGGCCAGTAATTCACAGCCCAAGAGCGCTAAATAACAACAAATTATATTTATTAATAATAAATACAAGGCTAAAGCTTTAATAGGACTTTCCAAAAACAAGCGCACTTCATAGTTATGGCATAATACTAAACATAAAACATCACAGGCACAAACTACAAATTTGTGTTGACAATATCCTCTCGCGACTCTGTGGTCTCCACTTCGTTCCATTTCTGGATCTTGCCAGAGCCAAAGACCCAGAAAAAGAGGGCGAACAATATGTAGGCAGCAGCTCCAATGATGAAGACCCAATGCCACTGATCGATGGTGTTCTAACGGTGAGAGAAAACTATTAAACTCAATAAACTTTAAAGGAATCCTGCTGACAAACCTCTTCTTTTGTAAAGGCTGCCACAATCAAGGGCGAGAAGATTCCTGGCGTGGTTCCAATGCAGTTAATGATTCCATATAGAGTACCCGCATAGTTAGGTGCCAAGTCCTGGGAGTTGGCCAAGTTGGAGGCAGTGGCAGCTCCGTTGAATCCCAGGGAAATGGTCATAATGGCCACACAAAAGGATCTCGTCCGAAGTATGCCAGAATAATAAGCATTACACCTGGCAAGATTTGAGCTATCCAGGAAGGAAACAAATAATAATATTACAAAAAACAAGAAAGGAAAGCTAAGTTCGAGCGGAGCCGAACTTGCAGTTCAGTCGCAGTCCGCTAGGTGGCGCCACCCATCTTATTTTATTAGATATATAGCGGATCGTATATAGACGGCCGATCTTTATGAAAATTGGCAGATCAGATTGTTTTTCCCAAAATAGAATCTGTACCAAATCCCATCTTTCTAACTTAAAAAACACCAAAGTTATGCCAATTTCGATCGTTGTATGACAGCTATAGGATATAGTCGGCCGATCCTTAGAAAATTGTACATAAGATATTTTGGTCAAACATAACATGTGTGGAAAGTCCCAACCCTCTAACTGAAAAAACACCAAAGTTATGGCATTTCCGATCAATCAGTTATATGGCAGCTATAGGATATAGTCGACCGATCCCGGCCGTTCCGACTTATGTACTACCTGCAAAGGAAAGAGGGATGTGTGCAAAGTTTCAACTCGATAGCTCTAAAACTGAGAGACTAGTTTGCGTAGAAACAGACAGACAGACAGACGGACAGACGGACATGCTCATATCGACTCAGGAGGTGATCCTGATCAAGAATATATATACTTTATAGGGTCGGAGATGTCTCCTTCACTGCGTTGCACACTTTTGACCAAAATTATAATACCCTCTGCAAGGGTATAATAATTATAATAAAAAAATAAAAATGCTTTTAGTGGGATGCCGTGGAGATAATAGAGATCATGATAAGATCCATGAGTTAAAAAAAAAAAAGACTGACACAAAAAATTAAAAAAAAAATAAGAAAATAAGATATGAGACCAAAAGTATAATTTCTGAAGGACAAGAATCTTCAGCCCGAAGTTTGGAAATAAGGTATAATGACACCGAAATAACAAATCAGAAAAATTAAACAAGAAAATTAGAGTCCAGACCACAAATACCATGTCAGAATAACGTAAATCTGAATACACCTTTGATTGAGAACTTGAGAACTTGACAATTTCTTATTTTCAGTTCAAATAAAATAAAATAAAATGAAACATAAATATGAAGTAAAAAAGTAGATGTTGTTAGCTTGAAAACCGTATTTTTAATTTTAAATAATAAATTAAATAAACTTAAAAAAATAATAAGAAAAGAAGTGAGGGGCGTGGAGCTGATAGAGATCATGATAGGATCCAAGGGTTGGAAGTAACTATAATTAAAAATAAAATAAAAAACGTGAAAATAAGAAAACAACCGAATCCTCGTATACCAAGGCTGGAAGTTCTGGAACTTGACAATTTCTTATTTTCAGTTCAAATAAAATAAAATAAATATGATGAAAAAAAGTAGATGTTGTTTGCTTGAAAGCCACTAACTGAATGACTGGGAAAGTCCAAGAGAGACCTCTATTTATACGAAAATCTCAGAGCCATTATCTGAAAAAGTTCAAAGGTTGCTTTGTTGATTTTCAGTTTTTTGACATCTTACTCCTGTACTGTTAGTAACATTAGTAATGTTACAGTTACTGTTATTATTCTCTAAAACACTTGTATAATGCCCTAAAAGAATAAAAATAAAGTAAACCTTATAAATGTGCCTTCCACTTTATAAGATCAGAATGCTCATTGATGAGCAAATTGTTGCTTTTCAAAGGTTAATAAGAAACTTTACAAAAGACTCCGCAAAGAGAAAGCTAAACTAAGGAAACTTCGAGGAGAGACTCAACCAACTTACTCACACATGGACCCAGTTTAGGAAGAATGATGCCAAGCTCCATGAGCTGGCACTAAGTTCGGAAAATTAGTATTTCACAAAGGCTAGAAGAACTTCGTCACGGGATCCCAAGATCTCATTGACCTGGAACCCACCTTACAAAATGATGGACATACCGATGACAGATTTCAGGCTATAAAAGCAGAAAAATTTTCGTTTCTGAGCGAAGAATCACAATCAGATTCAGCATCATCACAAAAACCCGCGATAGCATCTCCATTTGTAATACCACCAGTCAACATTTCAAAATTTGACGGGGATTGTCTGAAGTGGAGCCGGTTCTGCAACATCTTCACGGAATTGGTCCACAATCAAGAGTATAGAGATGCGGTAAAATTGCTGTACTTAGAAATCCGTGTGAATGGAGAGGCCAAGAGTTTAATTTCCACAACATTCGGAGGTCATGCCAGTTATCAAGACACTTAACGACTAATGTCACGGTATCAGAATGAAAGAATCCTCATCAAATCGACACTTGCAACCTTTTTTGCACATCCAAAAACAAATGGAACAAATTCACGCTCTGAATGTACCAACATTAGGTTGGGGTTTTATCTTGATACACATTCTTGAAGAGAAATTAGATATCCATACCCTATCATATCGGCATATCAACCAGCCGACAAGCAATCAAACAAATGCTTAGACCTAGAGCTCAAGCAACCAGCCAAGTTACGCTGCAAAAGACAACGGCCAATAATGGCTTTCACTCATCAACTCAAGCACCAGTTGAAAAATGTGGCATATGCATCCATGCCAATCATCGACTTCAAACCTGCCCAAAATTTTTGGACATGACTCCGAGTGAAAGGACACAAAGAATAACAAGGATGAAAGCCTGAACAAACTGTTACAATCAATCATGCGAAACATACAATAAATTCATGCAAATCTAGGTTCTAATGAAATGTTTGCAAAAGGAATCATCACACAATGCTGCATCATACATCTACGCGAACAAGCGCATCCACAACCAGCCAACTTACAACACCATATGTAATACTCGCGACCGCCCAAGTGGAAGTCCAAGGTCCTACCGAAGCACGACACAAATGCCGGGCAGTATTCGATTCCGGATCACAAGTGATTTTATGTCTCAGGAACTGGCATGTATACTCGGAGTTCAATCAGCACCAACCGGCATTACCATAAAGGGCATGGGAGGCACAAACCAAGCAAACTCCCGAGCAGTATTAAATATGTTTTCATTAACTACTATTTTCAAAACACAAGTAGTGGCGTATATACTAACAGAAGTCATGACAAATCAACCATCTGAGCCAATTCTGCGCTCAAAAAACATTCCACCAGAAATTCGGTTGGCAGATCCCTCCTTCACTCAGCCACAAGGTATCGACTTGCTGCTCGGGGCAGAATATCTGCCACAACTCATCGGACCGCTACATATAAACCTAGGACAAGGACAGCCATTACTTCAACGGACCCCTTTTGGATGGATTATATCCGGACCAGCAACAACCAGAGGTCTGTGGTACAAAAAATTCAACCCAGGAGCAGTGCCATATCAGCCAAGAAAGAACCAAGAATCGAGAGCCTGCTCGAAAAGTATTGGAAGTTCAACACCCTCGAAGAAAATCAAAAGGCCCTTACCACGCACAAAAAGTTATGCCAACAGCATTGCATGGAAAATATAAAAAAGAAGGTAGAACAAGTCTATAATACGGTGGCTTGGACACCGGAAGCTAACGAGCCACGACAAAGTTTGATTGCATGCATCGGCAAGGAGCAAATAGTAATATCTGGAAGATTATATAGTTCCCCACTAATTACGGACCCCGAACCACAAGCCCAAGTTTTTAAACTCACAACTGAAGAGCACAGAAGGCAAGGGCCAGTAAACAAGGGAATTCAGCGAGTTAAAGTCACATCCAATTCTAAAGGATGTAGGGAGACGCATCATCCGGCATGGGTACCAGGCATCTCCAAAAGGGAACAAGAAGTAACGTCAAGAAAGGACCAAGAGTCTTCAATGCGCACTGACAAACCAGAAAAAACGCCTAATACTACATGGGTTTTGTTAGGCACCTTGTAAGCCAATCAGAATTATTTGTAGCGGACGGATATTTCCACGGCACACTTAAGTCAAAAAATGAATTTAATGTCAAATAAAATTTATCTAGGATGATATTAATATCAGTGGATGCCAGAATATCGAAGTCAAAAGTATCGATTAACAAATTAAGTTTACGAAAATCAGCCTTACGAAAACAACGAATCTTCTTTAATACGCAGGAAGGCTTTTGATTGACACCAGAATTGGTTTCAATTGAAACTTCAAGCGTAGGGTGTTATGGATCTTCAGGGGTTGAGAGGGGCAAAGCTCTGGAAAGTGTGGTACCATCTGGATCAGATACAAAACATAAGTCAAGAAGCCGACCTTTCTAACATGGTTGATCTGGCCTAGGAACAAGTCAAAGATGCCCGCCGTGAAATCATGGTGCGTGGAAAGTGATAAGAAAGTTACATTTTCAGTAATTGACCAATTGAGTTCTGGTAAATTGAAGTCGCCAAGAACTACCAGAAGGTCAATATCTGACATAAGATTGGTAACAGCCTGTATAGCCGACAAGTGATGCCAGAATGTAGGCGGCTCGGAAGATGGTGGAATGTAAGAACATGTAATAAACAAAGATTGAGCAGACAATATGACTTTAACGCAAATGAATTCGAAATCACCAAACTCTTTACCTCTTCAGAAACGAAATTGGAGTCAATAGAAAATAAGACTCCTCCTCCTCTTCGCAGAGGTCGGTCACGTCTAAAAGTGGTGTACCTTCTTGGAAAAACTTCGGAGCAAAAGATTTCCGGCTTTAGTAAAGACTATAATATGGGACGCAAAGGAAAGACTATCAGAATAAAGTCTAGGGAGCTTGCTACGTAGGCCCCGACAGTTCTGATAGGTAAGATTGATAGAACATGTTTGTTTTTGAAGAGTCGGATTGGACAGATGTTGGGAGCTTGACTCCAGCAGGCTTCGAATTTTTTTTCTTTACCTTACTCGGCTGATGCTCTTGTACAAATATGTCCTCTGGCCAGAAGCCAGGCGAACATATCGTCACAAACATCGGCACTGGCACACTTATCATGAAGGATGACATGCGCCTCGAGTAGGAGTATTTAAATTTCCTAATGTCTTCCACTCTAATAACGGCCTTGGTTTTGGCTTTGATATAAGCCTAGATTCAATCTCCGAGGTATCGGGGGATAGCCGTGAGACAAATATTTGTCTAACAGGTGGTATTACCTGTAATGGTTTTGGTGCCATTGTCGGTAATGCCGGGCATCAGTCCGTTCCGGGGTCCGGGCGGGTTACCATTTCTAGTGGAAGCCATGGGGGTTAATTCAAGGGTATTCCTGGAATAACTTGGAGTGATGCCATGGAGGACAAAACAGACACGTTATGCTCTGCTACGGTAAATTCGGGTGCTGACTTTTCATTTACCATCCCTGCTCTTGGAGTAGCAAGGGAAATGAGCGGCTGCATTATTGCGGGAGGATCCAGCTTCCCAGCGATCTCTGGAGCTGCAACTTCCCTAGTAGCAGATTTTTTCCGCTTAGGAGATTCATTCAACATCTGAAGACTATTGAATTGAACATCCAGCGCACTGAGTTGATTGTTGATTTTTCGGAAACCAACGATCAAATCTTTAAACCCACTCTTGGTCTGTCGCATGAATGATCTCATTTCATTTTGGACAGCTCGGCACTCACTGCAGCAATAATGGAGGCCAACACGGCGGGATATGGCATCCGAGACAGATGCAGTAAGGCCAGCACATTTGGCATGTGAGACACTTTCGCACAGCCAACAATAGATGCTGGCCTGGGACGAAGATATCGGCTATTTGCACGATTTTAATGAACAATCATAAAATGTTGATTCCATTTTAAAAAATTACAAATTAGCAAAAATAAATTTATAATTTTTTAAATTTTCTATTAATTTTTTTTTTTTATTTTAAGCAAATTAGCCTTCAACCACTGTACCAACTAAGGTTAATAAAAGGTAGGTAGAGGAGGGAGTTAGTAAAGAAAGAGCTACGGGAGAGCGCAAGTGTAAAGAAATGCGCACAAAAAGACAGGAGCAGAATTAACTGCAAAAATTAAAAAGGCAGAGAGTAAAAAAGAAGCAGAGCTATATTTGGATTGCGACTTTTTAATTTTATTAAATGCTCACTCAAATTGAGCACTGCACAAGCGCGTAGCGATACGGGTATAACTTTAATATTAAGACACAATATTAGTATTGAAAACCAAGTGTTTAAATTAAGGTTTCAAACCCGCGTTTGGCAAAAATAGAATTTATCCCAAGCGCAAAAAATAATCACGACCGTTCGCCATGAAGTGAAGGAAGAGAGTCGGATGCCCAAGGAGAATAGTTACGAGGGCGCGCAACAAGGCGAAGAAGCTTCATTTAATAAATATCCCCTTTATTTTCGATAAAGTTATAAAAGGGTGAATCTCACCGGCTGCTTCGCTCAGCCGACCGACCGCTCGTCCTCCCGTCGATGCCCGATCCCCGCTCCGGGTTCGTGCCAATACACACGCCCTCCCAAAGCTTGCGCCCAGCAGGACGTGTAGTCTTGGTGCCTGGCGCCGAAACGGCTCACGGTTCCCTCCGTTTGAAGTCGCTGTTGTTGTCGTCGCTGCTCCCTCGTCGTCGCTGCTCTTCTGTCGTCGCTGCTCCCTCGTCGTCACCTCTGCTCCCTCGACGTCGCCGCTTCTATTGCTGCTTCCTTCGCTGATCCTGTCACTGCTTCTCTTTTTCGGGTTCCGTGGACCTTCGGTATCCTTGGCTCACTGGGAATGCCTTTTCGCCGTGGCCAGCCACTAATCCGTGTTAGCAGACCGATAGGCACACCTTCCAGGTATACGCCGGGCAGGATGCGCTTCTCGGGGCCTGGCGGCCGGATCAGGGCCTACCTACCCCGCAGGACACGCCACGCTCCGCAGGATCTATGGTAGACCAGAGGTTTTTGCGTCGCGTATCCTTCAACTCCAGGTGATACGATGTGCATTAGACATCTGCATGAGTTGCAAAAAACACACATTAAAATGCACAATGCTAAAAATGAGTTGAGTGAATTTGAGAGCAAAACCAAAAAGTTGGATTTAGAAGTTGGATCCTGCCACAAAAACCAAGTGGGAAGACACTCTCGCCAGAAACAACGACAGCCTTCCGTCTTGAGAGTCCATGGCACGATCCTTGGAGCAAAGGTGCCGGACTCCTGAATGCGTCGACTTTTCTTTGGCTGCATATCCACCAGCTAACCAAGTGGGCCGAGGGAGATCTTATAATAACCGATCTTCGTGCATGATTATCAACGCCCGTCCAGTTCTATGCGCCCTGTGTGGTGTTTTGGGGCACGCGCTTCCTACATGTCCAAGCTTCATTGCCTTGCCAATTAGCTGTTTTGTATGTTTGGAGGATGGTCATTTTGCACGCGGATGTTCAGCTGCCCGTTGCCCAATGTGCAATCGCCGACATCATGCTTTGTTGCACCATTGCGGGCAGCTGCCCAGCTCTATCAATTCCCCACCACTACGAGGCTTGGTTTCCGCCGCTGGTGTTGCCGTCGCTACCCCACTTTCCAAGTCAATCAACACGGTCTTGACGCCGGATCGAACTTCTGAAGTGCTTCTGCCAACCGCCAATATCCTCATCCGTGGTCGATCAGGTGCCTTTCTGCCTTGCAGAGCGTTATTGGACTCTGGTTCACAAGTTCACCTTACCTCATCGGGGCTGGACAGTCAACTTCAGCTTCGTCGCACTAAAAGCTGTGTAGCGGTCGCTGGTCTCGGTGGCACTGAGTTTGCTACGGATGGATCATCCGTAATGTGAAGTCTCGACTAACCACATATTGTACGAACCTAGAGGCGGTTATAGTGTCTCATATTGCGGACTGTCAGCCCAGACTTAAAATTGATATTTCGAAATGGAAGACTATATGGAAGGAAGAAGATGGATGGAATGGAAGAAGAATAAATTCGATTATATTGAACAAATCACTTAAGCCTAGCTTATCTATTGCGGCGAAGCGGGGCGAATTCACGCGAGAGCGCAAGTGAACTTTTCTTGCGCTCCCACTCCACCCTATACTAACTTATACTAGACTTCAATACAATTCAAACTTAATCTTCTACATTAATTCTACACTTGCCCCGTTGAAGGCCTCCATCAGGCTTCAACCACTGGCAACCTCGCCAGCTTGTGGACTGCTCTCCTGAAGACCGCTCCTGCACTACTCCTGACGTCGGCGACCCAGACCCTTCCGTCCGCGCCGGCGTGACTCTCGACGACGCTGGCGGTGATCCACTGTTGGGGCGGCTGGTTGTCCTCGGCGACCAGGACCAGATCGCCCTTCCTGGCGTCCTCCTGCTCCCGCTGCCACTTTGACCGCGCCTGTAGGCCCAAGACGTACTCCCGGGACCAACGTTGCCAAAACGTTTGCTTGATTGACGAGACAAGCCGCCATCGCCGCAAGCACGTTAGACCCTGCTGGTCCGGGGTCCTCGGTACTGGTGGGGCCATGAGCCGCCCGCCTGTGAACAGGTGCCCGGGAGTCAACGCCTCGCCGTCGCTTGGATCCTGACTGAGGGCGCCCAGGGGCCTCAAGTTAAGGACGGCCTCGACTCCAACGAGGACGGTCTGCAGCTCCTCTGCGGTCAACTTCGCTCGTAGGAGGCTGCCCACCGCTCGTAGGAGTAGGTGCTTTGCAGACTTCACACCTTCCTCCCATAGTCCGCCCATGTGCGGAGCCCGCGGCGGTATGAATGCAAATACGCATCCTTTTCTTGATGCATATTGCCGTGAAGTGGCGACTCGCTACGACGAAGTTCGTCGCGTTGTCGCAGTGCACGATCTGTGGACATCGTCGGCGCCCAACGAACCTTTGGAAGGCCAATAAAAAGGAATCAATTGACAAATCGAAAACTACTTCTAAATGCACTGCTTTAGACGCAAAACCAACAAAGGACAATGTAGGACTTGTATGGTGGCCTACCACGAATTTTCAATGTCGTCTCAATAGGGCCACAGAAATCCACGCCACATATGGAAAATGGACGGAGAGCAGGAACTCGATCTAAGGTTAAATCTCCCATGATTTGAGTCATCATATGAGGCTTGCATTTAAAACAGTGTATGCATGACCGCCCTATCTGACTGCAGACTTCCTGCGCGTTTACTATCCAAACGCGCTGTCACAAGAGACTCACCAGAAATTCGACTCGTGCGAGTATCGGACGTAGCTCTGAACAAATTGAGAGCGCTTTGCCAACAATACTGGAAACTTGGTATCGTACGAAATAGGAGCATTAATCCGTGTTAGCAGACCGATAGGCACACCTTCCAGGCATACGCCGGGCAGGATGCGCTTCTCGGGGCCTGGCGGCCGAATCAGGGCCTACCTACCCCGCAGGACACGCCACGCTCCGCAGGATCTATGGTAGACCAGAGGCTTTTGCGTCGCGTATCCTTCAACTCCAGGTGATACGATGTGCATTAGACATCTGCATGAGTTGCAAAAAACACACATTAAAATGCACAATGCTAAAAATGAGTTGAGTGAATTTGAGAGCAAAGCCAAAAAGTTGGATTTAGAAGTTGGATCCTGCCTCAAAAACCAAGTGGGAAGACACTCTCGCCAGAAACAACGACAGCCTTCCGTCTTGGGAGTCCATGGCACGATCCTTGGAGCAAAGGTGCCGGACTCCTGAATGCGTCGACTTTTCTTTGGCTGCATATCCACCAGCTAACCAAGTGGGCCGAGGGAGATCTTCGAATAACCGATCTTCGTGCATGATTATCAACGCCCGTCCAGCTCTATGCGCCCTGTGTGGTGTTTTGGCGCACGCGCTTCCTACATGTCCAAGCTTCATTGCCTTGCCAATTAGCTGTTTTGTATGTTTGGAGGATGGTCATTTTGCACGCGGATGTTCAGCTGCCCGATGCCCAATGTGCAATCGCCGACATCATGCTTTGTTGCACCATTGCGGTCAACTTCAGCTTCGCTGGTCTCGGTGGCACTGAGTTTGCTACGGATGGATCATCCGTAATGTGAAGTCTCGACTAACCACATATTGTACGAACCTAGAGGCGGTTATAGTGTCTCATATTGCGGACTGTCAGCCCAGACTTAAAATTGATATTTCGAAATGGAAGATTCCTCACGGCATAGCGCTGGCTGACCCCAACTTCCACAGACCACAGGGTGAGGACCTGCTAATTGGAGCCAGCATGTTCTTCAACCTTTTGTCAATTGCCCAAAACACACTATTTGGATGGGTGGTTTCTGCCCTATGCAGAAGGAGAAGAGGAGAATAATAAACGTTCCGTACCCCCTGCACTCGTTAGGAGAACTCGATAACCGCATTGGTCTATTGGGGGGAGCCATGCATGGTCAAGGGTTTGGAAGAAGTTGGTGTGCCTTTTTCGCCCTGTGAGTTCTTAATCTTCTTAATGAAACTACGCAACCCGTGGAATATCCCTTAAAAGATGTGTCT
This sequence comes from Drosophila ananassae, assembly GCF_017639315.1. Classification (NCBI taxonomy): domain Eukaryota; kingdom Metazoa; phylum Arthropoda; class Insecta; order Diptera; family Drosophilidae; genus Drosophila; species Drosophila ananassae. The sequence goes on along the minus strand of NW_025319069.1, from coordinate 151,844 downwards.
GCTGCCCTTTCAGAATTGTTATTGAAAGCCCACCCTTCAAAAGGGGTAGGCTAATTAGAATATTGATAATTTGTTTATGTGCAGCGGCATTTAATCTTCTCTTTTGTCTCCCAGATTCGCATGCACTTTGTTGTCATTTTTTAGCGCATGTGCTTTTAGGAGCTTGCGTCTTCTTCTAGTTATATTTTGGGAGTTGTTATTGACGGGCCGCTATTTGTTTTGTTGCGCGAAATTAGCTCTCAATAAATTGAATATACAAAATTGAATCTCGTCTTTTTTATTACAGTTTACAGTTTTATCTACCATGTTCATGGACATGGCTGTTCGGAGGCGAGGACTATTCCTTCCTCTTCTGCAAAGCATGGCAATCGCTGCTGGACAGTGACCAGACCGCTCGAAGACGGCCAGTTATGTTCCCAACAACCCCTAAGGGCTTGTGAAAAGGAGGAGTTGGAGCACCATTTCCGTGAATCCTCATCACCAGAAATATCCTCTGGTCAGGTTCGTGCAACTAAAAGAAGCACTCCCAGTTTTGGCTACCATGAAGCTCGGGGACTATTAACCCCGGCGGCGGCAAAAATTCAGCGAACTTTACACACACCTATTCACTCGATCCTGATTCACGCACCATTCACCCCTAACACATCTCGGCATCTACAAGGCAACGCATTTGGGATATGTCAAAGGTGGCCACGGCAAAAAAATTCGAGAGAAATGCCCGGCCTCGAGTCACGTCACTCGCAAGATGGCAGCGCGTTGAACACTGGAGTGTACCACAGTGCGTAGGATTGATGTTGTTCAATGCGCTCCTGACACCACCATTATCTGAAGTGTGTGTGCCCGACGAAAGTGTGTGTATGTTTCGAGTGTGTGTGTGCGAGTGGGTAGAGCGCACGTGACAAACAACATCAACAGCAACAATGACAAAAGTCATCAGATCTGCCAAGAGTTGAACTGTGTTCCAAGAAAATTGTCTCTACTATTTAATGAGATTATTTTATCTCTTCCCGAAAGACCGAAAGAAAAAGGTGGCTGTAAAAATTTAAATACTGCAACTACGAAAAGTTACGTGCACTCGTTTCTACTTTAAAAATTCGATTATATTGAACAAATCACTTAAGCCTAGCTTATCTATTGCGGCGAAGCGGGGCGAATTCACGCGAGAGCGCAAGTGAACTTTTCTTGCGCTCCCACTCCGCCCTATACTAACTTATACTAGACTTCAATACAATTCAAACTTAATCTTCTACATTAATTCTACACTTGCCCCGTTGAAGGCTTCCATCAGGCTTCAACCACTGGCAACCTCGCCAGCTTGTGGACTGCTCTCCTGAAGACCGCTCCAGGACCAGATCGCCAGGACCAGATCGCCCTTCCTGGCGTCCTCCTGCTCCCGCTGCCACTTTGACCGCGCCTGTAGGCCCAAGACGTACTCCCGGGACCAACGTTGCCAAAACGTTTGCTTGATTGACGATACAAGACGCCATCGCCGCAAGCACGTTAGACCCTGCTGGTCCGGGGTCCTCGGTACTGGTGGGGCCATGAGCCGCCCGCCTGTGAACAGGTGCCCGGGAGTCAACGCCTCGCCGTCGCTTGGATCCTGACTGAGGGCGCCCAGGGGCCTCAAGTTAAGGACGGCCTCGACTCCAACGAGGACGGTCTGCAGCTCCTCTGCGGTCAACTTCGCTCGTAGGAGGCTGCCCACCGCTCGTAGGAGTAGGTGCTTTGCAGACTTCACACCTTCCTCCCATAGTCCGCCCATGTGCGGAGCCTGCGGCGGTATGAATGCAAATACGCATCCTTTTCTTGATGCATATTGCCGTGAAGTGGCGACTCGCTACGACGAAGTTCGTCGCGTTGTCGCAGTGCACGATCTGTGGACATCGTCGGCGCCCAACGAACCTTTGGAAGGCCAATAAAAAGGAATCAATTGACAAATCGAAAACTACTTCTAAATGCACTGCTTTAGACGCAAAACCAACAAAGGACAATGTAGGACTTGTATGGTGGCCTACCACGAATTTTCAATGTCGTCTCAATAGGGCCACAGAAATCCACGCCACATATGGAAAATGGACGGAGAGCAGGAACTCGATCTAAGGGTAAATCTCCCATGATTTGAGTCATCATATGAGGCTTGCATTTAAAACAGTGTATGCATGACCGCCCTATCTGACTGCAGACTTCCTGCGCGTTTACTATCCAAACGCGCTGTCACAAGAGACTCACCAGAAATTCGACTCGTGCGAGTATCGGACGTAGCTCTGAACAAATTGAGAGCGCTTTGCCAACAATACTGGAAACTTGGTATCGTACGAAATAGGAGCATTAATCCGTGTTAGCAGACCGATAGGCACACCTTCCAGGCATACGCCGGGCAGGATGCGCTTCTCGGGGCCTGGCGGCCGAATCAGGGCCTACCTACCCCGCAGGACACGCCACGCTCCGCAGGATCTATGGTAGACCAGAGGCTTTTGCGTCGCGTATCCTTCAACTCCAGGTGATACGATGTGCATTAGACATCTGCATGAGTTGCAAAAAACACACATTAAAATGCACAATGCTAAAAATGAGTTGAGTGAATTTGAGAGCAAAGCCAAAAAGTTGGATTTAGAAGTTGGATCCTGCCTCAAAAACCAAGTGGGAAGACACTCTCGCCAGAAACAACGACAGCCTTCCGTCTTGGGAGTCCATGGCACGATCCTTGGAGCAAAGGTGCCGGACTCCTGAATGCGTCGACTTTTCTTTGGCTGCATATCCACCAGCTAACCAAGTGGGCCGAGGGAGATCTTCGAATAACCGATCTTCGTGCATGATTATCAACGCCCGTCCAGCTCTATGCGCCCTGTGTGGTGTTTTGGCGCACGCGCTTCCTACATGTCCAAGCTTCATTGCCTTGCCAATTAGCTGTTTTGTATGTTTGGAGGATGGTCATTTTGCACGCGGATGTTCAGCTGCCCGATGCCCAATGTGCAATCGCCGACATCATGCTTTGTTGCACCATTGCGGTCAACTTCAGCTTCGCTGGTCTCGGTGGCACTGAGTTTGCTACGGATGGATCATCCGTAATGTGAAGTCTCGACTAACCACATATTGTACGAACCTAGAGGCGGTTATAGTGTCTCATATTGCGGACTGTCAGCCCAGACTTAAAATTGATATTTCGAAATGGAAGATTCCTCACGGCATAGCGCTGGCTGACCCCAACTTCCACAGACCACAGGGTGAGGACCTGCTAATTGGAGCCAGCATGTTCTTCAACCTTTTGTCAATTGCCCAAAACACACTATTTGGATGGGTGGTTTCTGGACGCAATGGACTACCGCGGGAGGCTGGATTGCCCTATGCAGAAGGAGAAGAGGAGAATAATAAACGTTCCGTACCCCCTGCACTCGTTAGGAGAACTCGATAACCGCATTGGTCTATTGGGGGGAGCCATGCATGGTCAAGGGTTTGGAAGAAGTTGGTGTGCCTTTTTCGCCCTGTGAGTTCTTAATCTTCTTAATGAAACTACGCAACCCGTGGAATATCCCTTAAAAGATGTGTCTGCTGCCCTTTCAGAATTGTTATTGAAAGCCCACCCTTCAAAAGGGGTAGGCTAATTAGAATATTGATAATTTGTTTATGTGCAGCGGCATTTAATCTTCTCTTTTGTCTCCCAGATTCGCATGCACTTTGTTGTCATTTTTTAGCGCATGTGCTTTTAGGAGCTTGCGTCTTCTTCTAGTTATATTTTGGGAGTTGTTATTGACGGGCCGCTATTTGTTTTGTTGCGCGAAATTAGCTCTCAATAAATTGAATATACAAAATTGAATCTCGTCTTTTTTATTACAGTTTACAGTTTTATCTACCATGTTCATGGACATGGCTGTTCGGAGGCGAGGACTATTCCTTCCTCTTCTGCAAAGCATGGCAATCGCTGCTGGACAGTGACCAGACCGCTCGAAGACGGCCAGTTATGTTCCCAACAACCCCTAAGGGCTTGTGAAAAGGAGGAGTTGGAGCACCATTTCCGTGAATCCTCATCACCAGAAATATCCTCTGGTCAGGTTCGTGCAACTAAAAGAAGCACTCCCAGTTTTGGCTACCATGAAGCTCGGGGACTATTAACCCCGGCGGCGGCAAAAATTCAGCGAACTTTACACACACCTATTCACTCGATCCTGATTCACGCACCATTCACCCCTAACACATCTCGGCATCTACAAGGCAACGCATTTGGGATATGTCAAAGGTGGCCACGGCAAAAAAATTCGAGAGAAATGCCCGGCCTCGAGTCACGTCACTCGCAAGATGGCAGCGCGTTGAACACTGGAGTGTACCACAGTGCGTAGGATTGATGTTGTTCAATGCGCTCCTGACACCACCATTATCTGAAGTGTGTGTGCCCGACGAAAGTGTGTGTATGTTTCGAGTGTGTGTGTGCGAGTGGGTAGAGCGCACGTGACAAACAACATCAACAGCAACAATGACAAAAGTCATCAGATCTGCCAAGAGTTGAACTGTGTTCCAAGAAAATTGTCTCTACTATTTAATGAGATTATTTTATCTCTTCCCGAAAGACCGAAAGAAAAAGGTGGCTGTAAAAATTTAAATACTGCAACTACGAAAAGTTACGTGCACTCGTTTCTACTTTAAAAATTCGATTATATTGAACAAATCACTTAAGCCTAGCTTATCTATTGCGGCGAAGCGGGGCGAATTCACGCGAGAGCGCAAGTGAACTTTTCTTGCGCTCCCACTCCGCCCTATACTAACTTATACTAGACTTCAATACAATTCAAACTTAATCTTCTACATTAATTCTACACTTGCCCCGTTGAAGGCTTCCATCAGGCTTCAACCACTGGCAACCTCGCCAGCTTGTGGACTGCTCTCCTGAAGACCGCTCCTGCACTACTCGGCGACCCAGACCCTTCCGTCCGCGCCGGCGTGACTCTCGACGACGCTGGCGGTGATCCACTGTTGGGGCGACTGGTTGTCCTCGGCGACCAGGACCAGATCGCCCTTCCTGGCGTCCTCCTGCTCCCGCTGCCACTTTGACCGCGCCTGTAGGCCCAAGACGTACTCCCGGGACCAACGATGCCAAAACGTTTGCTTGATTGACGAGACAAGCCGCCATCGCCGCAAGCACGTTAGACCCTGCTGGTCCGGGGTCCTCGGTACTGGTGGGGCGATGAGCAGCCCGCCTGTCAACAGGTGCCCGAGAGTCAACGCCTCGCCGTCGCTTGGATCCTGACTGAGGGCGCCCAGGGGCCTCGAGTTCAAGATGGCCTCGACTCCAACGGGGACGGTCTGCAGCTAATCTGCGGTCAACTTCGCGGTGCCCCTGCAGAAATCCACGCCACATATGGAAAATGGGCGGAGAGCAGGAACTCGATCTAAGAGTAAATCTCCCATGATTTGAGTCACCAGATGAGGCTTGCATTTAAAACAGCGTATGCATGACCGCACTATCTGACTGCAGATTTCCTGCGCGTTTACTATCCAAACGCGCTGTCGCAAGAGACTCACTATTGCTCGTGGACCCACATGAAAATTCGACTCGTGCAAGTATCGAACTTAGCTCTGAACAAATTGAGAGCGCTTCGTCAACAATACTGGAAACTTGGCATCGTACGAAATAGGAGCATTAGCTAGTCGGCCCCCGATCCGCAACAACGAAAAGGTAAGCCCAGCCTGAGTCCATGCGGTTTCCAAGTGCAGTGGAATGCACTCATCCCAATCTAGCTTATTAAGCTAAAGTTCCTGCAACAGGATCTTTCCTTTAATAAGGATCGGGCTTAATAAGCCAAGGGGGTCGGAATGCTTTGACGTCACCGAAAGAAAATTCCCCTTAGTCGCCCTTTGACCCATGACTGACATATCCATTTCGAATTTAAACACGTCATCTTTAGGAACCCAAACGATTCCTAATGTTTTTGTCAGCTCTGAGTCCGAAAGTGTTATTGGCTTAACCGAGCTCTCAGATGCAGTAACTTCAGGTGAGTTTGAAAACCACTTGCTCAATTCAAACCCAGCGTTTTGAAGAACCTGAGTTACTTCAGACTTAATTGTCTTTAGCTCCTCCACGCAACCAGCACCCGTTAACATGTCGTCGACGTAAAAGTCAGACCCAATAACTTTAGCAGCTCGAGGGAATGTATTTTTCGCGGATTCACTCAACCTCTTCAAACACCTTATGCGCAGGAATGGGGCTGGTGCAGTGCCATAAGTAACGGTGTTGAGCTTGCACAATTTCAAGGACTCAGACGGGTCTTTTCTTCACACTATCAACTGGTATCGTCGATCTGCTTCATTTACCATCACTTGACGATACATGTTTTTTATGTCGGCTACCAGAGCGAATTTGTTTAGCCGAAATCTAAGAAGAGTTGAGTAAAGCTCTTCCTGAATTGTTGGACCCACCATTAACAACTCATTTAAACATCTTTAAACGCATCAAAAACGACTCGGAGTTTGGTCGTTGTACCTTGAGGCCGTAAGACACACTGGTGGGGAATGACGTAGTCATTGACGTGGAGAAGCAAGAACGTCATTGCTTGCAGGGGACATATGGCCTAGGGATTCGTATTCTTCCATAAATTCCAAATACATTTTCTTTAAGTTCGGATCTCGAGATAATCTTCTCTCGAGCGACAGAAATCGGCGTTTGGCTATCTCGAATGAGTTGCCCAAAACGCTTGCATCCGACTTAAATGGAAGTTTAACTTCAAATCGACCTGAAGGCAGTATTCTTGTAGACTTCCGATAATGTTCCTCACATAGCTCTTGTTCTGGCGACAACATCTTTTTAGAAGATAGAACTTCTTCCAACGATCAGAATTTTTTCATGTTTTTGTCTATTGACTCTAATATTTCTTCTTGGCAATTCAGTTTGCCAGATATTTTCCCGATACTATCCACCCATGGAGAGTTTTTTGAAGGATGGGATGGTTCGGACCTTGCTTTATTTGGCCAACGGACAACAGTTCGAAAAACGACTCAGCTCCAATTAGCATATCTATCCGCTGAGGTTTGTAAAAATATGGGTCTGCTAATGGCAAGTTCTTTGGACAGGTCCAATCTTTCACGTTCACTGACTGGTCAGGGTGATAGCCTGAATTTGTTTTCAAAACCCAACAGTCGAACGGAAACTCGCTACCATTGACTCTCGACTTCACCACGGTGTGTATCTTTTTCTTTAATTGTTAATTAGTTTGACCAATTTTAAGAAGTTGATACACGATTCTTCCCTACGGATCTGTAAGCGTTGAGCAAGATCTTCTGTAATAAAAATCATTTGTGACCCTGAGTCAAGTAATGCTCGGGCCAATATGTGCTCACCATTTTTTGTTCGAACGCTTACGATCGACGTTGCTAATAAAACACTTTCTACAGACGACGCATGCAAAACATGTGAAGTCGAAAGGCCATCATTCGTTAACGCTGGAGGAGGATTTTGTGTATGTGGTGGTAACGCTAAGTTGTTTTCAGTCACTGTAAATCGGTGCAAAAGTTTATGGTGCGATCTTGCACAGATTTGAATCCTGGTCGATTTGCACTTTGCTACCGTGTGACCTTTTCGCAGACAGGCTAAGTTAACAAACTCAAACCTTTGCATTACAGCAAGGTGAGCGAACGGACTCCACTGGGCCAAAAAATGGTTGTTAGCTTTACAATAACTGCAAGCTGGTTTGGCGTTGGTAGAAGAACAAGCCAACGAAGTTCTATTCAGTTGCTTGCCGAACCCAGTTTTTTCTTGTTTTGAGTTTCCAATCTCTTCAGCGGACAAATGCTGGTATCTACGATTTAGTATTTTTTCGAAATCGGACCACAGAGGCAATTCCTCATAATCCAGTGACTCTTCCCATTTTTGCTTGGTCACTGGATCCACTCTATTCAAAACTAAATAGACACAGTGTCGATGAGACCCCTCAACGACGACGCAGACGCCTGGGAAATTTTCGGAAGGCTGAATAATTGACTTAATTGGTTCGCAAAAATGAGAATCGTTATCATAAAATCTTTTTAGACTAGCGATAGCTTTGTCGTTATTACTCTCGGTGACTTGGAATGCCTTGATAGTTCCTAAGGCTTCACCAGAGAGGCAAGAAATTAAGTGATTATATTTCTCAATAACAGGAATGTTTACATCTTTGTCAACTAATGTCTCTAAAAGACTTATGAAATTTTTGAAATCCGAATAATTTCCACTGAATTTTGGCAATGCGAAACTGGGAAGTCGAGCTCGAGTTGGGGCTGCAGAAAATGCAGTAGCTGGACGGGAGTCTTCAGCTGAATTAAAGGCATTACATAAAGACATAATCCTTGCCTTGGTAGCTATTCCTAATTCTTCCAACCCGGCTCCGGAATCATCCAATTCATCTATTTGCTCGATCTGGTCTTGCAACTCATTTGCTTTAGAAATTGCCTCATCTAAAACCTGAACCCTGCACTCTAGCTCGGTTTTGTTTAGAGAAGTGTTCCATCTTCCAAACGTTCCTATAACCGGCGTGTCGGGTCAGGCAGCAGCCACTGCATAAATTCAATATAAATGTAACATATATATATAAATGTAATAATTATAGCTTAGCATATAATCATTTTTCTCATAGCTTTTGTTAGTCGCAAGCCAACTCTTCTCGGCTTTATTTTATTGTTGTCATTAAGTTAACGAGCTTTCTCTCGTCCTATGCTAAAAGGCGGGCCCACTTGTACTCATTATCTCAGTGCATACGCATGCTAAATCGGAGCTTATAAACAAACATTTTTATAAGGTTGTGAAACAAATAATTCCCTTTTTTGTTATTTTGGAAAAAAAGGCCCAATGACCAAACAACCATCATTGCTGATCTCTTAAAACTTAAAAATTTAGCAAAAAAATCTATGCTCATGGACCACATCTTAAAATTTAAAAACCCTTATAAACTAATAAAAAAAAGCGTCATAAAAAATATTTTAGCAGGTTATTAACCAACCTATATATACGAGTATGACCATTATTATATAAAATCTTATTATAAAAAAAAACATAGTTGTAAAATGTTTTACAATTTTTTATTGACTTTTATTAAAATTAACATCTTTTGTTTAGTACTTTCCATTATAAAATTTTTTTTTTCAATACAAAAACGAAAACAATGCAATTTTTAAGATTTAATATTTTATTTAAGTTTTTGTTAAATAAATTTTATTATTTCTTGTTGTTGTATTAAATTGAATAAATTTTAATTTTAATTTCAAGAAAATGCGAAAACGAAAATAATTAATTAATCTTATTTTATATATAATAAATAATTTATTAAATTTAACCAAAAAAAAATCTAATTTGATTAATTAATTGATAAAAGAATTATTTGATAGTCGAGGCACAGATCCAAAAAAAATAGTTGGTCGCCAATGACACCGAAAACAATATACGTCACTTGGGGTACCGTTAAACTAAATGCGCCAAAAAGTGCATATACGTACATACAGCAGCGGATAACGGTGGGAAACGAAAACGAGAATATTATCGCTGCGTCTATTTGTATATATACCAAATATATATGCACCTTTATTTTATCTGTAATAAATAAAATAACTTTTATCTGCACTTTAGTATTTATTTGGAAGATTTGTATAATCGAGAACGAGGGGAGGGGGCGACAGTGATTGCAAATAATATATATATATTTTCTTTTTTATTTTGTCCACAGGCAGTACATTTAGGTGAGCACATATATTTATAATTAAATTTTTAGAACTTTTATATATGTTGTTATTTATTTTTGCTCTACTATTTTTTCTACGTACGTATGTGTCAAGAATTGAAATGAGGGTGCAATATTCCAGCAAGATCTTTTAATTTGTCTTATCTCGACTTTCAATTTTTTACACAAATACCTGGGGTTCTGCTTTCGGATCCTTTAATGTTGCGGCTACTTTCCTTGAACAATCGATGCAGTAGCAGCTCGTTGATTGAAGAGAGCTTGTTTCGCGACGCGGAGAATTGTATAATATTTATTTTTTTATTCATCACCACAACCGTCACGAGCAACTCTTTTTATACCCTTGCAGAGGGTATTATAATTTAGGTCAAAAGTGTGCAACGCAGTGAAGGAGACATCTCCGACCCTATAAAGGATATATTCTGGACCCTATTCTGGATCAGGATCACCTCCTGAGTCGATATAAGCATGTCCGTCTGTCCGTCTTTCTGTCTGTCCGTCTGTCTGTCGGTTTCTACGCAAAGTTTTAAAGCTATCGAGTTGAAACTGCACACAGCCTTCTTTTCCTTGCAGGTAATTCATAAGTCGAAACGGCCGGGGTCGGGCGACTATATCCTATAGCTGCCATATAACTGATTGATCGGAAATACCATAACTTTGGTGTTTTTTAAGTTAGAAAAATGGGACTTGGTACAGATTCTATTTTGGACAAAATAATCTGATTTGCCAAATTTCATAAGGATCGGCCTACTATATACGATCCGCTGTATATCTACTAATATAAGATGCGTGTCGCCACCTAGCGGACTGCGACTCAACTGCAAGGGTATATAAACTTCGGCTCCGCCCGAAGTTAGCTTTCCTTTCTTGTTTTTTTTTGAATATATGTATTGTTTTTATTATGAAATGTGTCACTGTCACTATTTTTGTAGCTTTTTATTTAATAATATTCATTACAGTCCACCCGGGGGCGCCACCATGTTTAATGAGATTATTTCCGTCCCAAGTCTATTTCTTTTAATTTTATTTTGATTGTGGAACTTCTTCTCTCTTCTTCCTTTAGTCTTCTATATTCCATTTTTTTGTCTTCTGCATGGCAATGAAAACAAAGACGAGCATCAGAGGCGGTACTATGGACGAGAAACTGGGGAAAGTTCTGCTCCGAACCGGTTTCACCTTCTCCCTGAAGGCCATCTGGGTCCTTGTTTCAATTCCCCTTAATTTTGACAAGCGCCCGACAAAAGTTGAAAAGCGCCTCAAAACAGGAACAGAAAAAGGATACGCTGAAGGCAAAAGGGAAGAGGAAAGGAAACTCCAAGAGTGCAGGTTGCCCTGCACCATGGCTGCCAAGTTGAGCAAAAAAAAGTCGAATCGAATGAATATTGCTCTTTTTTCGATAGTTTTTTGGAAAAATAAATAAATCCAAAATATTATGCCATAAAATTATTACACAAGAATTAATAAACAAATTGAAATCGTTACAAACTCTTTCACTTTGGTCAGCTTCCTTGGCCATCTCTTGCCAACGCCAGGGTTGCGTCCGCCTCCCTCCGGTCCTGGGTCCTCCTCCGTCTCCTGCGCTCCAAACTGGGCCGGTGGTCCTCCCCCTCCACTCTGGCTTTGCCCCCCGGGATTGCCCGTACTCCCCCTGGGCCATTTTACCCGGAGGACCCTCCTCGTGGCCTGGAGCTGCCGGACGTCCCATCCTTGCAAGTCCAAGATCTCCAGGTCACTCTCATCGGAGGAGACCATCGGCGATGCGTGTGATGACGTCGTGTTTCTAGCGTCCATGGTCATCTTGTAGAAAATAAAGAAGGCCGGCCGGTGTCCACCGCTGCCTTTTTATAGGCCTGCCGCCTGGAATAGATCCGTTCTTACGGTTCTTTTGTCCACTTCCATGATCCCATTGTAGGTCTCATCCTATCTCCGGTTGTTCATGTAATTCCGTGATTGTGTGTGTATTCTGCAGTTTCTTTCTCTTTTCTCCTTTTTTTTTTTTGCTGACATTAGTGTTGTTTGTACATTCTCCTTTTTCTGCCCTACGCCTGTGGTACCGACTCCTCCACTTGGGCTTTTAGCTGACTAACGTGTGTCCTCTTCTCGTGCCAACGAGACGTAGCATGGAGATCACCGGCGAAATGAAACTCATAACAGTGTACGGCCCGTCGTATCTCGGCGCTAGTTTCGCCGCGAAACGTTCGACTGCTTTAGACAAATGATGTACCTTTGCCCACACCGTGTCGCCGATCTTCGGGCTCCACTCCCGCTTCCTCAGGTTGTAGTGCCGAGATTGTTCCTGCGCCGCGCGCTCCATATTCCTTCGCACCACTCGAACCCTTCCTGCAACTTTGCCGCATTCTCTGAGGGAGTGGCTCTCTGCCTTTAAAGCATGGTTACGAAGCATGGCGAGTATCCCGTGGAGTCTGACACGCTTGAGTTCACTGCCAGCATTAATTCGGGCCAGTGTTCGTCCCTTTGGTCGTTGCCTACAAACTGGGCGATCATCGTCTTAACCGTCCTGTTTGCCCTTTCTGTAGGGTTTTCCTGCGGAGTGCATGGTGCGCTAACCTGATGACGTACTCCGAGCTTCTCGAGAAATTTTTTGAAGCTCCTACCGGTGAACTAGACATAATTTTCTGCCACCATCCCTTTTGGCACCCCGTATCTCGGAATAATCCTTCTCGAATCGCCTTCTGCAGCGTCTCAGATGTGGCCTTCCGCATTCGGACCATTTCTGTCCATTTTGAAAACCGATCGATCATTACCAATAGCATGGTATTTCCATGTTTGGACCTCGGCAACGATCCCACGAAGTCACTTCTGTGGGTTTTCTCGCATTTTCCTTTTTAGTGCGTTTATCCAAACGTACTCAACGTCTTTGCTTGCTGTGGCACTCCTTAACTTTTCTACTAACGGCTGGCGGGAAAGTGCATCTGCAACTACATTCAGCTTGCCTTTCCTGTAGCTGATAACATAATCAGATTGTTGCAACTCGAAGACCCATCTCGCGATCCTTCCGAGTGGGCTCTCTATATTATTCAGCCACTTCAGCGCAATATGATCCGTGATCACGTCGAACTGGTACCCCTCCAGGTATGATCTCATCTGCCGAATTGCCCATATTATTGGTAGGCATTCTTTCTCGGTTGCCGAATTTGTCTCCGCGCCTATCAGCGTTCGACTGTCGTTGGTGACCTCTCGCTCGCCCTCATCAGTGTCCTGCGTCAGAACTGCACCCACGCCGTTGTCGCTGGCGTCTGTTTGCAGTGCAAATTTCTTCGAGAAATCCGGACATGCCAGCACTGGATCCTCTGGTAACCGCGACTTTAGCTTCTCAAATGCCTCTTGGTGTCTCGCCGCACACTCCCACTTTGTTCCCTTCCGAACAAAGAGTCAAAAGACTCAGAGGTGGGTGACCGTGGCATTAACATTAGTTTTAGCACGTCCATAACATTGACCTTACTTAGATTTAATTATGGACAATTTAGCATCTTATAAAGATAAATAAAGATAGTTGCGAAATCAGAGTGAATTGTCTCTCAGTGTTTGATCCACGGCACTTAAAATCCACCTACTTCGATAGTGTTGCTCCCATGAAACGGACCATAAGTAAACCCCGCGTTATCCAACCTACTTCGAGTGTTGCTCCCGTGAAACTTCCCACAAGTAGTTCCGGCCGATAAGGAATCAGCCGAACCACCATACCATCTGTATTTGAGAAGAACCAGCCCAGGACTTCAAGTACCCCACATCAAGTCCAGCCTGATCACAGCAAGCACCTGGTAAAACCGAGCAGTCTCTTGCAGAAACCAGGTAAATTTAGTCAGAACTTTTAAATTTAGTCAGTCAGCCACATTGGCAGCTGCAGTCGGCGGCAGCAACAAAGCGGGCGACCTCTCCCCATTGGAAGGGTGCAGTTTAGAGTCCAGAAATCAGTCAGACCTGGGCGCTGGTAGCGGTGACAAGAAAACAAATCCCTGGCCAGATGAGGGACTAAGAACAGCAGCTTTAGAAATAGCGATCACGGGGGGAGCGGTGGATAGCAGGGGCACTGATGAGACGCAATTGGCCACGTCCTGGCTATCGTGATCGTTGTTTAAGGGGGCATGCGCAGTTGGAGGGCCAAAAAATAGGCATTTTTACCGAATTTTTTTCACGTAAACTATTGAATTTTTTTGAAATATAGTTTTATTATGTGAAAGTACATTATTTTAACTTAAATTTGAAAAAAAAAAGTTGAAGTGAGGTCCGTCCGAAAAAGACAAGTTGCGGTTTGAAATCAAAAAATGAAACGGATTTACATTTATTAAAAGTTTATCTAGTACTTAATCGAAGGATATTAAAAAAAAAAATATTTGACAAAATGGCGACCTTTCAAAGTTGAAAAATCGTTTTTCGTTAAAAAAAGCGGTAGTTTTTCAGCTGTAAAAAAAAAGTTTTGTATAAAAAAATCAATCCTTCGATTAAGTACTATATTATTATGTAATAAAAGAGCATGCTAAATTTCAAGACAATCGGGTCACTAGTTTTCGAGTAAGAGTGGTCACCGACTTCAAAAACGTAGTTTTGAGAAAAACGTGTTTAAAGTTTCAACTCACCATTACACTTACCGGAGGCCCCTCCCTTTCAACATGTGTAGCTCAGTGTATTTTCACCGGTTCATTTCAAAATTTTGTGGACACATTTCTAAATGTATATACTTTAAGAAAGTGCAAAAAAAAAAAATCGATTTTTTGAAAATTACAAGTGCGCATGCCCCCTTAAGCTATTAATCTAAACATAAGCTTCTGGTCGTGGTTAATTGGATCATATCAAAAATGTCAGAAGTCAGTCCTATTTGGATCGAGAACACGATCGGTTCATACAAAATATTAGGTGTACAAGTTGAAAACCGCCGTTTTCGACTAGGTGCTGCCATCTTCACAAAACGGTGAGAGATTTTGATCGGGAACGCCAAATGGCGAGCTAAAGTATCGGTTAACAACTCTACATTGCCTCGTTCGTGTATTCTTATTGTCTATCATTTCGTTGGCTCACGAAAATGTAGAAATTCGAAGCGAATAAGCGTCATTTGCGGGAGATTTTGCTTTTCGCGTTCAATTCGAAAAAATCGGCAGCTGAAGCGCGTCGAATGATTATGATGAGTCGTGTATAAGTGAAAGAACGTGTCGAGAATGGTTTGCAAAGTTTAAAAATGGCGAGTATGACGTGGAAGACAAGGATCGACCGGGTCTTGTGAAAAATTTTGAAGACGCGGATTTGGAGGCTCTACTGGATGAAGATTCTTGTCAAACACAACAAAAACTCGCGGATTCCTTGGGTGTGAAACAGCAAAACCTTCGCCTAAAAAGCTTAAAGCCTATAATTATGAAAAAAACGGCGGTTTTCTACTTGTACACCCAATAATTTAGTACTTAAAAGTGTCTTTTATATTAAGTGCCTTGCATTTATAAAATAAGAGACTAAAGCCAAAGTAAAAAGTTATATATTTTTAATTCATCAAAAAAAACTAAATGTAATTGGCGCCCAAAGTGGGGCCGTGTTAAAAAAAAGGTTTCAAAAATTGTTTAATGAAAAAATAGTTAATTATAAACGGAGCTCACGCGGCCAACAACTTAACATTTTTAGTGCAAAAAATTGAAAAATCCACCGACACCGAATCAACGCAACAAAATGACAATGCTGTGACAATGGAAATTAATAAATGAAAAAGGTGAATTTAAAATACTGGTGTGAAATCTTAAACCAAAAAATACAATAACACAAAATAATAAAAAAAAAAACGCAACAAAAGTATAAAAATAAAAAATAAAACAAAAAAAAATTAATTAAATATCAAAAATCAGAAATGCATTAAACAAAAGACTTCAATAAGCAAAAAAACAACGTGCTGAAACAGAAACACTAAAGAAGGTAGGAAGGGCAAATCGCCAACAATCTACATTAAATACAGAATGGAAGATCAACACACAACATCTCAGGTCTCTTGAGGAATTTGTTTAAAATAAAACAAAATAATAATTATTATCAAAATAACCTTTCAAGTTACTATCGTACAAATCAGAATAGAGAGAAAACTCAAGCCTAAAAAAGTTAACCAGGCGGATCAGAAAATCAGCCAGATAATAAAGTAACCAGATTAAATAATATCAATGAAGATCATTTTTTAGATCAGAACCTTACAGGGGAATGCCTTATTTAAATAAGATAGACAGTAAAACCAAGAAGCTTCTAGTCTTTTTTAATATAATCTTTTATTACATCATAATAATCATTATTATGTAATAAAAGAGGATGCTAAATTTCAAGACAATCGGGTCACTAGTTTTCGAGTAAGAATGGTCACCGACTTCAAAAACGTAGTTTTGAGAAAAACGTGTTTAAAGTTTCAACTCACAATTACACTTACCGGAGGCCCCTCCCTTTCAGCATGTGTAGCTCAGTGTATTTTCACCGAATCATTTCAAAATCACATCAAATCACATTTCTAAATGTATACATTAATGTATATATACTTTAAGAAAATACAAAAAAAAATTCGATTTTTTGAAAGTTACAAGTGCGCATGCCCCCTTAAGTTTCGTTCGAATTTCAAATCCCGAGAACCCGATTGGATGTCCCGGTCTAGAAGGAAATCCTGACTGCATGAGCGCCAATTTTCCACAGACCATCTTGCATTTTCGTAGCCGCTTTGAATGATTCTGTCGAGACGAGGGGAGTGTGCAGGTACCCTCATGGAGTACTTTGCCATTCCCACCTGAATGTCAAAGCGCACATCAGCGACAAGCTGGGAGAACTTCCAGAATATTTCCCAACTCCCAACTTCAACAGATCTCAATCGCTCTAACTCACACTGGAGTGTGGCAAATTTCTTGGGAAAAAAAATTTCCAACGGCTCCAGTACCATGATGGTCAAATCGTACTTCTGCACTGCAGTCTTGACCTTATTATGCAGGGCTTCCAGCTCCTGGTAGGTCACCTCTGCTCTTCGCCGCAAAAGCCTTTCCCTGCTTGCAGGAACCGAGGCACTAACTTGGTCTCCAGACTCCATTATGTAAGTTTTCGTGCAAGGTGCAATGTAATGGAGAAAACAGGAACAAGTTTTACTTTAAGCATTTTAATGATCAGAAATGAAACCGGCGCGATCACGCCGGGGTCACCAAATGTTGAGCTATCAGCGTTTTGAAAGCGGCCGAATTAATAAGACGATGTCTAATTTGTATTTCAATGTATTGTAGGTCAATTTAACCCCAAAACAAATGCCGCGGCCGATCCAAAACAATGCCGAGTAACAAGTGCATAAAAACTAAGAGCTTACGCAGAAGCGTATCTCGCGATAATTATTTCGCGAATTGACCTCGGCAACAGTCCCACGAAGTCCGCACATACCGTCGCCCATGCCTCCTCTGGGACCTGTGTCAGCATTTTTTCTGCGGCCTGCATCTGACTTGGTTTATACCGCATGCATGTCTCGCACTTCCTGAGATACTCCCTTATGTCCCTTTGCATCCCTGGCCAGAAGTACCGTGCTACTATTTTCGCAATTGTTTTTCTTCCGCCTAGATGCCCCGCTATCGGCGCGTCGTGGTTCTCCTTCACCTTCTGCTGCCTCATACCCATCGGTACGCACAGCTTCCGTGATGCTACTTCTTCCATTCCAGGGTACACGCGGTGTGCCAGGAAAGACACCTCAGCAACCCATCACCAGAGCACGACATTAGAATGTTGGCACCTATTGCCAAGACCTACTACCCAATCAAGATGCATCAGCAGGTCACAATATACAAGCATCAGACCCACTAGCCTATTGGCACAGCTAGTAATAAATTAGCGATAAGCATAAACCAATATCCAACCTAATAACCCGGCACTAGTCGACGGCACCGGAAGCAGAATCAGCATTATCAGCGGGAAGAATGACCGACTGGCCGAAGCAAGCAAAAACCAGCCAGCTGAGCCGAAATGCTTGTGAAAAGCAGTACATGAACAGACAATCTGAGTCAGCAGAGTCAGAGGTGGGTGACCCTGGCATTAATATTAGTTTTAGCACGTCCATAACATTGACCATTCTTAGATTTAATGATGTATATTTAGCATCTTATATAAGAGTTGATCTTCTGAAATAAAGACAGTTGCGAAATCAGAGTCAATCGTCTCGTTACTCAGTGTTGAAACTACGGCACTTAAAATGGACCTACTTCTTGTGATCCTGTGTAAAACGATTCTCAAGGTAGGACCCTCTAAAACTATCTACTTCGCGTGGCCCCAGTATAAACGGACCACAAGTAGAATCCGCGGCATACCAGTCTACTTCAAGTATTGCTCCCGTGAAACGGACCACAAGTAGACCCCGCGTCACTTAACCTACTTCCCGTGTTGCTCCCGTGAAACGGACCACCAGTACACCCCGCGTTACCTAACCTACTTCGAGTGTTGCTCCCGTGAAACGGACCGCCAGTAGGACCGGCCGATAAGGAATCAGCCGATCCACCATACCACCGGTACTTGAGGAAAACCAGCCCAGGACTTCAAGCATCCCACCTCAACTCCAGCCTGATCACAGCAAGCGCCTGGTCAACCCGAGAGGTCTCTTGCAGAATCCAGGTAAATTTAGTCAGACTATTTACGTTCTTTAACTACAACTCCGGGACCTTCCGCTACTCCATCGAGTTCAAGTTATGCGGAACATGTCGGTAAACCAGGCCTGCCTCTTCTACGTACTCTAGACTTCGCTTGCTGTGGCATTCCTCAACTTTTCTACTATCGGCTGGCGGGAAAAAGCATCTGCAACTACATTCAGTTTGCCTTTCCTGTAGCTGATAACATAATCATATTGCTCCAACTCGAAGACCCATCTCGCGATCCTTCCAAGTGGGCTCTCTATATTATTCAGCCACTTCAGCGCCATCCGTGATCACGTCGAACTGGTACCCTTCTAGGTATGGTCTCATCATCAATCTCAATCTTTCTCAGTTGCCGAATAACATTTCTCCGCGCCTATCAGCGTTCGACTGGCGGAAGCGATCACTCGCTCGCCCTCATCAGTGACCCACGTCGTAGTCGATGCCAATTCCCTGACTCGTCATCCAGTGGCCCAGGTATAATAATTCTTCCCTGAAGAAATGGCACTAGTCCGTGTTTATTCTTAAGTTTGCCGCTTTCAGTCTACGGAATACTTCCTTAAAATTCGCCATGTGCACTTCCGTTGTGCGTCCAATCACGATGATGTCATCCTGATACGTAAATGCGTGCGGATCCATATCCGGGCCTATGACCTGCTTTAGAGCCCTTTGGCTGTGTGTCACCCGAACGGCATCACCTTCCACTGGTATACCCCTTGCCGTGTATTTTCTGCTTCCTTCCTCCAGTGGGATTTGCCAATAACCATCTTTAAGGGCGATGCTGCTGAAAAATTTTGCTTCCCTCAATTGTTCCAATATGAAGTTTATCCGTGGCATCGGGTACGCATTCTTTACTGACTTTGCGTTTATTTGACCGAAGCCCACGCACATTCTCCATTTACCCTTCTTTTTCTTTACCATGACGATGGGTAAGCGCTATTTGAAGGCTCGATGCATCCCTTTTCCAGCAGCTCTTCTCCTTTTTCATTGGTCTCCCCCTATATCTTGGGGTTCTTTGTACCTTTGCTTTATTGGGATGTCGTCGTTCGAACACCCCTTCTGGTTTGTGAACGCCGCTAGCTTCTCCTCGATTAACCGTTTGTTCCGCTCGCTCTCCCATTACTCCGAGGGTCCAGTTATGGCTATGGACAGCCTATCCTCCAGGCATAAGCTCTATCTTTGTCTTCTCGCGATCGTGACTTGGTGGCCTGCGCAGTTTATTGTTGTGCCGAATTCTGCGAGGAAATCCCATCCAAGCACCGCGCTGTCTCCCATGCCTGGCAACACTAACATATTCAAATTTTTTTCCTTGTTGCCAAAGCTTACTGTTGTCTGGAGTACCATTTGAGACTCTGTGTGGCTCCCGTTGGCCAACTTTACCAGTCTTCTTGTTGTTCTCCGCTCTCCGGCGATTCCCGGATTGTCCACTAGTTTTTCTGAGATGAAACTAGCCGTTACCCCGGTGTCTATCATGGCCTTCACTAATTGCTCCGCCGCCAATTGTTGATCACTAATTGACCGCCGCCAATTGCTGATCGTCCCCTGATAAACCACCAACTAGTTCTGAGAGGCAGCACCTCGCTATCTCTGCCTTCCTCTCTACGGCTGAGATTGCTGCGCGTTTCCCGCTCTTTTATAGCATTCTGTTCTCCTCAACCCTATTGCGCCGCACATCCTGCAGAACAAAATTCTGAGGTTCCTGCACCCACTGGCCCATGCCTCCGCACCTGTTGCATGCCTGCGCTGGGTTTTTTATATGTTCCTGTGTAGGCATCGCTGCCCACTGCAGATTCGGCTGTCTTTGACTATGGCTTGCAGTCCATTGTTGATTAGGCTACTGTTACCTTGGAACTGTCCATTGTTGACTCAGCTGCATCGTTTTATAAATATCTCCTTTATTTCGATAACGTTACAAATGGAGCTCAGCCGCTCGTCCTGCCGTCGATCCCCGATCACCGCTCCGGGTTTGTGCCAATACACACGCCCTCCCAAAGCTTGCGCCCTGCAGGACGTGTGGTCTTGGTGCCTAGCGCCGGATCCGCTCACTCATTGTTGTCGTCGCTCTACGGGCGTCGCTGCTCTCTTGTCGTCCCTGCTGCTCCTGTCGTTGGCGCCGCACCTGTTGCTGCTCCCGTTGTCACCTCTGCTCCTGATCCTATCGCTGCTCCTGTTGCTGCTTCCATCGTTGATCCTGTCGCTGCTTCTCCTTTTGCGGGCGCCGTGGACCTTTGGTATCCTTATAACTCCATGTGATATGTCCCAGCGCCTGGATCAGGATTTTATTGACTTTACCGGGGTGTCCCTATTTGGTTTAACAATTGGGCTTGAGTTCCCGAGCTGGCTTTTGTTAAGCTACGCTTTGTCATTCTTCCAATGACAAATTTGAAAAACTCTAACTTGTTTCGCAGGGAATTGCTTAACAAATTACTCGACTTCGGCGAACCATTAACAGGAGTTTGTTTACATTGTGTTCAATGGGATATTGGCACAGAATGTTGCAATAGTTGTGGTTTATCCGTTCGTAATTAATGCTTAACAAATATTTATAAGTAACATCAGAGTAACTTATTCTGCTTAATGTTCAAAGACTCACAATAGTAACGTTTCATGATATTGACAATAAACTTATGCAAATAATATGTTTTAATTCCGATTTAAAATACAAAAAAAAAAAATTTTAAATTTTATTTTTAAATATCAAGAATGAGTTATAAAGATATTGGGTTGATCATTGATTATAAACTGATTTTACGAATTCAATTTTCTTATAACTATAGCTTTTATCGGTGACAGCGACGGTGGCAGCATAGATGGCAGCATAATTGTTATGCTTACAACTATAAGTATTAGGCTTATAAATACAATCCATTTGTAGACAATATCTTGTTTTTGTTGATTGATTAATGATTCTTTAAGTTTTACAATTGGTGTTGGTTCATTTAGAGTTACATTGGTACTTGACAATATTATTTTATATTCATTTATATTCTTTAAAGTAGTGAATTGAAGCAGAGGAGCAAGCTAACGAACTTATATTAAGTTTCTTGCTCAACCCAGTTTTCTCCTGTTTTGTTTTGCCAGTCTCTTCAGCGGATAGATGCTGTTACCTAAGATTTAATACCTTTTCGAAATCGGACCACAGCGGCAATTCCTCATAATCCAGTGACTCTTCCCATTTTTGCCTGGTCACTGGATCTACTCTTCTCAAAACTAAATATATAATCATAGAGTTTGCAATTTTAGTGTCATCTCCTATGGATAAAAATGATCCATAAATCGATGACACAGTGTCGATGAGACCTCTCAACGACGACGCAGACGACTGGAAAATTTTCGGAAGGCTAAATAATTAACTTATTTGGTTCGCAAAGATGAGACATTCGTTATCATAGACTCTGTTTAGACTAGCGATAGGTTTGTCGTAATTGCTCTCGGTGACTTGGAATGCCTTGATAGTTCCTAAGGCTTCACCAGAGAGGCAAGAAATTAAATGATTAAATTTCTCAATAACAGGACTGTTCACTTCTTTGTGTAACAAGGTCACGAAAAGACTTATAAAATTTTTGAACTACGAGTAATTTCCACTGAATTGTGGTAATGCTAAACTGGGAAGTCTAGCCCGAGGTGGGGCTGCAGAAATTGCAGTAGCTGGGTGGGAGTCCTCAGCTGTACTGAAGACATTACATCAGGACATAATCCTTGCCTTGTTTGTGATTGTTAATTCTTCCTACGCGGCTCCAAATTCATCCATTTCGTCTAACTGCTCGATCTGGTCTTGCAACTCATTCGCTTAAGAAATTGTCTCATCTAAAACCTGAAGCCTACATTCTAGCTCGGTCTTTTCTAGAGGAAGTGATCCAGCTTCCAAACGTTCCTCTAACTGGCGAATGCTTTTTACTTTAACATAATATCTTCTTTTTAAATCATGAAGGTCGTGGAAATAATTTTGGGTTTATTACTCTCCATTCTATAATTAATTATTTTTTAAAAAGAAGCGAATTCGATGCAATTTAAATATTTAAAAATTATTTACAATTTAATAAATAAATAAAATTTTAATATGTAAATTATATGTTTTAATTCCCGATTTAAAATAAAAAAAAATTAAGATTTTTATTTGATAAATTTTATTTTTAAACATCAAGAATGATTTATAAAGATATCCTATTGGATTGATCGTTGATTATAAACTGATTTTACAAATTAAATTTTCTTATAACTATAGCTTTTATCGGTGAAAGCGACGGTGGCAGCATAGATGGACTTTGGTTGAATAGTTTTGATTGGTCAGAGTTTTATGCTGACATGTAGGTTCCCAGGATGGGCACTTGTTTATGAATTTGGAGCAAAAGGGGTTTGATGTTTACGTTTACTGTCATCGATAAAGGCTTGTGAATGGTTTATGTCTATGTTTATGTCTGGATGCCAATGATAATGCTATGTGAAAGGGTTTGTGTCTAGCCTATTTGAATTATTCCCACAATTATTCCCACTCTGGAATGTTGTTTATATATGATTTGATAGGTATGGCAGGGTATACTGGATTTATGGAGGATTCGTTATCTAGGGAATTTGCGGATACATTAAGTGTATTTGCGGATACACTAATCGCACCTCCTTTAGAAATTTCAACATCCTTGTTGAATTCAACAACAATTTCTTTGTGGTTGGCTAAACGCTTATAAGTGAATATTATATAAATTCTTATGCTTACAACTATTAGGCTTATAAGTACAATCCATTTGTGGACAATATCTTGTTTTTGTTGATTGATTAATGATTCTTTAAGTTGTACAATTGGTGTTGGTTCATTTAGAGATACATTGGTACTTGACAATATTATTTTATATTCATTTATATTCTTTGAAGTAGTGAATTTGATATTTCTCATTTCAAGTGTACATTGGTTTAATTGTATAATATTATTTACTTCAATTGTTTTAATAAATAATTCACAATTTTGGTTAATTTGCGTTTTACTTAAATTATATGTCATTACAATTTTCGGTTAAATGTATTTTATAAATTCTTTTTCTGAAATAAGTGTGTTGACAAATTGCTAATTGATTTTAAAGGATCTTTGAAATACATTGGTCAGTTACTACATATTTTTGATCCATTACATTCACTAAAGGATTTGCAGAATTTTCCAAATAATAAACACTTTTATTATTATTCATAAAATATTCAAATTTATCATTGATGTCAATTTGGCGGCCTAAATTATCCGGATATTTATTTATTCTACAATTTTGAGTTTCATTAAAAGATGTTGGTATATTGGCTAAAATAAAAGTATTTTTGGTTTGACTGCTTATCCAAGCTGAAGTCTTTATTGATAATAATTTCTCTTCATTAATGTCATCTAACTCTTTATGTTTTGATATTTTAGGATTATATATTCCAATTCTTGTTAACTAAATCCCCATTTGTAAAATGTGTAAAGAGTATCTAAAAAGGTGCAAGGCCTCATTTTCCTCTTCTTCCCGTATTAATTTATTTATGTCTTCTGAATGTTTGTTTATTATACCAATGATTTTATTAAATTCTGAATTATCTCTTATATTATTTAATTTTATTTCTAACTCTTTTTATACCCTTGCAGAGGGTATTATATTTTTGGTCAAAAGTGTGCAAAGCAGTGAAGAAGACATCTCCGACCCTATATATTCTTGATCAGGATCACCTCCTGAGTCGATATAAGCATGTCCGTCTGTCCGTCTGTCTGTCTGTCTGACCGTCTGTCTGTCGGTTTCTACGCAAACTAGTCGCTCAGTTGAAACTCGAAACTCAGTTGACTATCGAGTTGAAACTTTGCACACACCCTTTTTTCCTTTGCAGGCAGTATATAAGACGGAACGGCCGGGATCGGACGACTATATCCTTTAGCTTCCATATAACTGATTGATCGGAAATTCCATAACTTCGTTGTTTTTCAAGTTAGAACGATGTGACTTTCTATGGATTCTAATTTGGGCAAACGTATACGATCTACCAAATTTCATAAGGATCGGCCGTCTATATCCTATAGCTGTCATATAACTGATTGATCGGAAATGCCATTACTTCGTTGTTTTTCATGTTAGAAGGATGGGATTTTCAATGCGTTCCTCATTGGACAAAATAATTCGATATACCGAATTTCATAGGGATCGGCCGACTATATACGATCCGTTATATATCTAATAATATAAGATGCGTGGCGCCACCTAGAGGACTGCAACTACAAGGGTATATAAACTTCGGCTCCGCCCGAAGTTAGCTTTCCTTTCTTGTTTTGTATAATTGTTCCTGTTTTCTTATATGGATTAACAAGTTTCGGCTTACGTTTCATATCTTTTTCAACTTTTGCATAATTTAAATCTACCTCATATTCTTCCCGTTTTTCATTAATATTATCAATTTTTGATTCTTTTATTTTTTGGACATTTTTATTAGATTCCATACGGAAAATAAATATTTCAGCAGGGGTTCTACCTGTAGTGTCATGTGTTATTTCATGATTATAAACATATGTAGCTTTTTCGATATTCATGAGCTTGTCTTCAGCATCATTAAGTGTATTTATGATTCGTAATTTTTCATTAATTGTTTTGTGAACTCTTTCTATATCAGCTATACCATTCTTTCTACTAGTAATTTCGATCTCAATATTTTCTTTTTCTAACCAATTTTGTAATGATTTGCATACTAATCCGGGATCTTGATCCATTTTTATTATTTTTGGTTTACCTAACATATTAAATATTTTAAGCAATTCTTTTTTAATTTCGATCCAATCTGTGGTATGAGTTTCTATAATTGAAACAAATTTTGAATATCCAAGTTAAAAATATTCTTTGATCAATAAAATAATAGTCAATTACATATTTCTCACGGATATTTTTACTTTCAGTTTTTGCAAATGTTAATGCAACTTTTCTATGTTCTGCCTTGCATCTGCCTTGCAAATTACAAATATCGCATTTGTTAATTATATTTTAGATTAATTTTTGTGCATCTGGAAAATTTAAAATCGTCATATGTTTTTTTAATACCTTGATGAATAGTTTTCTCATGAATATAAATTACTTTCTCGCGTAGAGGTAGCGAAAATTTGCCTAGGTAGATATATTAGGAAGTATTTCTGATGTTTTCACGGCAGCGTCGGATGGGCCAGAGCTGCTGTGTTTAGAAAGAACGGAAAGGAAGAAATGCGTCGAGCACGGACGGCATGCAGGGGCAGCAGCGGGGAAACCAGCACGGCGTCGCGCACGAAAGAAGGAGAAAGAGGAATCACCATGGAACGTAACGGTCCTGGGCGGACCTCCTCGGCCGCGCTCGAAGGTGATAGGAGAGAGCGGGGAAGGCGGAGAACGGAGCGCCCCGCGACTCGGCAGCTGTGTTTAGAAGAATGCAGAAAACACAGAAATGCATTGGGAATGACCAGGAGGGTGCGCGGGGGTATCTGGACAAAGTCCGATGACTGGCACAATAACAATGGAGGCCCAAGCGGGGCAAACGGGGGGACAGTAAAGAAAGACCCCCCGTGGGTAAGTCTGACATTCAAGCGGAGTGCGAAGGATCGACGATCAGTAGCCTAAGGACCCCCCCTGGGTAAGTCCGGCGGCGGTACGCGAATCAGCCAAATAGCAATAGAAAGCAAGGAGCAAGTGGGAAAGGATCAAGGATCCGCGGCAAAACTGAAGCCCAAGGGTAAAACGAGTCGGGTTGAGTTATTCCCGGACACAACAGGTATCCTGGTGTCGTCAGCCTGACGTACGCCTTGCCTGCTCCTGACCGTTCCAACCAGGTATGATCCTGTAAAGCGAGGGATAGCCAGCTCGGGAACTCAAGCCCACAAGTGAAACCACGCAGGGACACCCCGGGAAAGTCAGTAGAATCCTGATCCAGGCGCTGGGGCGTATGCACAGCGTATCACCTGGAGATAAAGGAGACGCGACGTCAAAACCTCTGGTCTACCATAGATCCTGCGGAGCGTAGGCACGCAGGTGTTTGGAGGCGAGTGGCGAACGCGACCGGGGGCGTGTCCTGTGGGGTAGGTAGGCCTTCGTGCCCTGATCCGGCCGCCAAGCAGCAAGAAGCATATACTGCCCGGCGTATGCCTGGAAGGTGAGCCTATTGGTCTGTTAACACGGATTAGGTGCCGGCCACGGCAAAAGGGCATTCCCAGGAAGCCAAAGACACCGAAGGTCCACGGCACCCGCAAAGGAGAAGCAGCGACAGAAGAGCAGCTACAGAAGCGGAGACGATGAGGGAACAGTAGCGCCGACGAAAGAGCAGCAACGGCAGAGGAACAGCGGCGACGAGGGAGCGGCGGCGACGGACGAGCAGCGGCAGCAGAAGAGCAGCGAAGAAGACAACATCACCAAGACCACAGGACCTGCCGGGCGCAAGCTTTGGGAGGGCGTGTGTATTGGCATCAACCCGGAGCGGAGATCGGGGATCGGGGATCGACGGGAGGACGAGCGGTCGGTCGGATGAGCCAAGTAGCCGGTGAGATTCACTCTTTTGTAAATTCAACATAATAAAGGGGATCTGTATTAAACGAAGCATACCGTGTAATTTCTGGGCTCGGGCAATCACGTCGAATCTATAAATTCGGTGGAACGTACCCCCAAACTCTGTGAGCTAGTCGCGGCATTTGTTGCGATCAAACATTAGCAAAAACAGTTCGTTACACCTGGCGCCCAAACTACGTGATTGCTTTAGAGTCTAGGAGTAACACAGCTTCAAGATGGGGAAGAAGAATTGGATTTACGCGCTTCGCAAACAGGAGTTGTGCGAAGTGTGCAGAGAGCTCGGTCTCCCAGCGGATGGAACCGTTGAGTTTATGAGGGCACTTGTTGCAAGGTGGGTCGACGAGACGAAGGAGGACGAAGTGATGGCGGTCACGCGTGCATTCGAGGAGAAATACGGGCAGAGGTCCCCGCCGAGGCAGAGAGCGGTGAGCGAGTCGGAAAAGCTCATTCAAAGTCTGGCAGTGCCAGAAATGAAAAGCATAAGGAGCATGGAGCCACAAGTGCGGAAGCCAGTCCCGGTACAGGTTTACTATGCGAAAGTGGTGAAAAAAGTCCGAGAGGGGTCGCTCCGATTCGATGGAACAGGTAATCTGCTCGAGTTCGTGGACCGAGTAGCATGGTCGGCAAAAACATAGGGGATGGAAACAAACACAATCCCACGGACGATGCCAGAACTACTCCAGGGCAGAGCAAAAAGATGGTTCTTATTAGAGCTTCGAGTCCTTTTTCCTGCCAAAAGGGTACTTTTAGGTTCGGCAGCGGAAACAGCAACGAGGAAAACCGTTTAAGGAATATATGATGGACCTTCAGACGCTAATGAAGCCTTTAGGAAAGTTCACGAAGGAGGTCATTGAAAGGGTAGTGGAGAACTGCATGCCGCACATGAAAATGTTCATGAGGCCATACGCATGCGCATCGCTCGAGGAGATGATGGGTCTAGCCGAGGAATTCGGGGAGCTGGCCTTGGAGGAAGAGGACAGCCAGAGACAGAGGGTAGTCAAAAAAAGAACGGCACCAGAAACCACCAGAGCAACAGAGCCATCCAGGACAGGGATGGGGGCATGGATGGCAGCCTGAGGAGCCACAGCAACAACAAATGCCACAGCAACAGCAGCCAAGCCAGCAATGGACAGTCCCAAGGCAAGAGCAGCCGAGTCAACGATGGGCAGCAAGCCAAAGTCAAAGGCAGCTGAACCTGCAGTGGGCAGCGACGCCTAGACAGGGACATATAGAAAGACCAGCGCAGGCAGGTGCGGAGGCATGGGCCAAAGGGTGCAGGAACCCCAGAATTTTGTTCTGCAGGATGTGCGGCGCAATATGGGTGAGAAGCACAGAATGCTGCCAAAGAGCGGGAAACGTGCAGCGATCTCAGCCGTAGAGAGGAAGGCAGAGATCGCGAGGTGCTGCCTCTCATAACTAGTTGGAGGATTAACAGGAGAAGATCAGCAGTTGGCGGCAGTCATCAAGGTCGGAGGTGCAGAAGTGAGAGCCATGATAGACACCGGGGCAACGGCTAGCTTCATTTCAGAAAAGCTAGCAGAGAACCCGGGAATCGCCGGAGAACGCATAGCAACAAGGAGACTAGTCAAGTTGGCCAACGGGAGCCACACAGAGACTCAAATGGTACTCCTAACAACGGTAAGCTTTGGCAACAAGAAAAAGGACTTGAATATGTTAGTGCGGTGCTTGGATGGAATTTCCTCGCAGAATTCGGCACAACAATAAACTGCGCAGGCCATTAAGTCACGATCCCGAGAAGAGAAAGATG
Source organism: Drosophila ananassae (assembly GCF_017639315.1). Lineage (NCBI taxonomy): Eukaryota > Metazoa > Arthropoda > Insecta > Diptera > Drosophilidae > Drosophila > Drosophila ananassae. The sequence continues at coordinate 123,241 of NW_025319069.1, read as the reverse complement.
GATCGGATGCCTGGAAGTTAGGCTGTCCATAGCCATAACTGGACCCTCGGAGGAATGGGAGAGTGAGCGGGACAAAAAGTTCATCCAAGAAGAGCTGGCGGCGTTCACAAACTAAAAGGGTTGTTCGAACATAACCCAGCATAGGATCACGATGAACGACATCACAATAAAACAAAGGTATTACCCAAAAAAAACCCCCGAAATACAGGCGAGATCAATGGAAAGGTGGAAGAGCTGCTGGAGAAGGTATGCATTGAGCCTTTCAATAGCGCCTACAGCTCACCCATTGTCATGCTAAAGAAAAAGACGGGCCAATAGAGAATGTGAGTGGACTTCCGACAAATAAACGCAAAGTCAGTAAAGAATGCGTACCCGATGCCACGGATAAACTTAATAATGGAACAATTGAGGGAGGCAAAATTTTTCAGCAGCCTCGACCTTAAGGATGGCTATTGGCAAATCCCACTGGAGGAAGAGAGCAGGAAATACACGGCTTTTACTGTACCAGGGAAAGGTCTGTACCAGTGGAAGGTGATGCCGTTCGGATTACACTCGGCCTCGGCAACATTTCAAAGGGCCTTAGACCAGGTCATAGGCCCGGACATGGCTCCGCACGCATTTGGGTATCAAGATGACATCATCGTGATCGGACGCACGAGCTGTTCGGAGCTGTTGTACCTGGGCCACCGGATAACAAGTCAGAGGATTGGTATGGATCCTGGAAAGGTTGCATTGATTACAGAAAATGGAGAATGTACAAACACCAATAATGTCAACCAAAAACAAAAAAAGGGGAAAAGAGAAAGAAACTGCAGAATACACACACAATCACGGAATTACATGAACAACCGGAGAAAGGAGGAGACCTACAATGGGATCATGGAAGTGGACAAAAGAACCGCAAGAACGGATCTATTCCAGGCGGCAGGCCTATAAAAAGGCAGCGGTGGACACCGGCCGGCCTTCTTTTTTTTCTACAAGACGACCATGGACGCTAGAAACACGCCGTCATCACACGCATCGCCTATGGTCTCCCCCGATGAGAGTGACCTGGAGATCCTGGACTTGCCAGGATGGGACGTCCGGCGGCTCCAGGCCACGAGGAGGGTCCTCCGGGTAATGGCCCAGGGGGCTAACAGAGTAAGAGCAATCCCGGTGGGCAAAGCCAGAGTGGAGGAGGAGGACCACCGGCCCAGTTTGGAGTTACTGGCGCTGCGCAGGAGACGGGGGAGGAGCCAGGACCGGAGGGAGGCGGACGCAACCCTGGCGCTGGCAAGAGATGGCCAAGGAAGCTGTCCGACGTTGGAAGGCGGAGGCAGCTTCGGGGCGAGCTGCAATGCTCCGAAGAGCTGCAACCCGTGTATGAAAAAGAAAGTTGAAAGTTTCCTAAACAGGGTATGCTGACTAAAGTGAAAGAGTTTGTAATGATTTAAATTTGTTTATTAATTCTTGTTTAATAATTTTATGTCATAATATTTGGCATTTATTTATATTTTCCAAAAAACTGTATCGAAAAAAGAGCAATAATCATTCGATTCGACTTTTTTTTTGCTCAGCTTGGCAGCCATGGTGCAGGGCACTCTTGGTGTTTCCTTTCCTGTTCCCTTTTCCCTTCAGCGTATCCTTTTTCTGTTCCTGTTTTAAGGCGCTTTTCAACTTTTGTCGGGCGCCTGTCAAAGGTAAGGGGAATTGAAACAAGGACCCAGATGGCCTTCAGGGAGAAGGTGAAACCGGTTCGGAGCAGAACTTTTCCCAGTTTCTCGTCCATAGTACCGCCTCTGAAGCTCGTCTTTGTTTTCATTGCCAGGCAGAAGGCACTCAGCCATATGTCAGTGTTTTCATCACATGGTCCCGAAAAATTTAAAAATAAGAATAAGCCAAATCTTTCAAAATAAATCTTACGTGTTTAAAATGTGTTTAAAATCATAGAAGAAACCTCATTGTTGCTTGCCCAGTTTTCAATAAGAACAAAAGCAAAATAATATAAATAAAAAAAAAGTAGAAGATAGAAAACTAAAGGAAGAAGAGGGAAGAAGTTCCACAATCAAAATAAAATTAAAAGATATAGACTTGGGACGGAAACTTATATGCCACAACACGAGAATCGACAATTTTAAATAAGATTTCAGAAAAAGTAAATAAAAATAATGAAAACAAAAAAGATTTAAAAGATAGAAGTCCCATCATGGGATCATGATGGATAAAAAAAATCTGCACATCAGTTGCCAGCTGCGAGAATCTCCAATAAAGCTCACTCGCGATCTCGCTGAAGTTAAGCCCCTCCAACTCTTCTTGAAGCGCGGTGAACCGCTCACGCAAACGCTTCTCCACCGACTCCAGCGCCACAATGGTGGCCTTCACCTTATGATGCAGCGCCTCCATCTCCTTGCAGGTCACCTCTACTCTTCTCCGCAGCATCCTTTCCCGGATTGCGGCAGCAGATCCAATAGTTTCACATCCAGACTCCATCCCGTAAATTTCCAGCGCGAGAGTTGCAAATCGAAAACCAAGAGATGTTTTTTTTTTTGTTTTGTTTTTCGTACCACGGTTTTTTCAGTTTCTGGGACAATTAAACTGATTGAACTTCGGGCGCGATCACGTCGGGGTCACCCATGTTGAGCGATCAGCGTTTTGATAGCGACCGAATTAATAAGACGAGATACAACTTTTTGTATTGAATTTATTGAGAGCTAATTCCGCGCAATAAAACAAATAGCGGCCCGTCTAAATATAAATATCTACAGATGAAGAACCGAAAATATAACAAGATGAAGAACCGCTTTGGCGCAGAAGCTCTTCCAAAGCTCCCAAAAGTGCATGCGCTACAAAAGGACAACAAAGTGCATGCGAATCTGGGAGACAAAAGAGAAGATAAAATGCCGCTGCAGATAAACAAATTATCAATATTCTAATTAGCCTATCTGGTGGCTCCTTTTTGCATTTCAATTTAAATTAGTTATAAGTTATCTTTAATTTAGAAATAAATAAAATTAAAAACCATAAATAGCCTTTTCGGACTCGAAGAAAATTTACTGCATTTAATTTGTTTTTATTTCCTTTTATTTACATTTGCAATTTAAATCATTCAAATGAAACGTCTCTGTTTTCAACGTTCTCAATTCACTCAATTCGTTTCCTTCTACCTGCTCTTTGTGGAAATGAGTAAGCGTAAGAGAGCCAACCCTCTCACATCATTTTGGCTTTGCTCTCAAATTCACTCAACTCATTTTTAGCATTGTGCATTTTAATGTGTGTTTTTTGCAACTCATGCAGATGTCTAATGCACAGCGTATCACCTGGAGTTAAAGGAGACGAGACGCAAAAACCTCTGGTCTACCATAGATGGAGCGTGGGAGCGTGGCGTGTCCTGCGGGGTAGGTTGGCCCTGATCCGGCCGCCAGGCACCGAGAAGCGCATCCTTTCCGGCTTATGCCTGAAAGGTGAGCCTATCGGTCTGCTAACACGGATTAAAGACTGGCCACGGCGAAAGGGCATTCCCAGTGAGCCAATGATACCGAAAGTCCACGGAACCCGAAAAAGAGAAGCAGAGACAGGATCAGCGAAGGAAGCAGCAACAGGAGCGGCGACGTCGAGGGAGCAGAGGCGACGACGAGGGAGCAGCGACGAGTCCAAACGGAGGGAACCGTGAGCCGTTTCGGCGCCAGGCACCAAGACTTCACGTCCTGTTGGGCGGAAGCTTTTGGCGGACGTGTGGCACGAACCCGGAGCGGGGATCGGGGATCGACGGGAGGACGAGCGGTCGGTCGGCTGAACCAAGTAGCCGGTGAGATTCACCCTTTTGTAACTTTATCGAAAATAAAGGGGATATTTATTAAACGGAGCATTTCTGGGCTCGGGCAATCACGTCGAATATATAAATTCGGTGGAACGTTCCCCCAAACTTTATGAGCTAGCCGCGGCATTTGGTGCGAACAAATATTAGCAAAAACAGTTCGTTACAAACTAATTACTAAAAATATGTTAATACCAAAAAAAATGTGAATCATATGGGTGATATCTCCAACATTCATAAGATACCAATGATATTTCTATCCGGCCTTTTGTCTTCTTCGCCTTGTTGCGCGCCCTCGTAACCATTCTCCTTGGGCATCCCATGTAGTACTAGGCGCTTTTTCTGGTTGGTCAGTGCGCATACCAGATTCTTCGTCCTTTTTTGACCTTGCTTCTTGTTCCTTTTTGGAGATGCCTGTTACCCATGCCGGGTGATGCTTCTCTCCCTACATCCTTTAGAATTGGATGTGTCTTTAAATCCCTGAATTCTCTTGTTTACTGGCCCTTGCCTTCTGTGCTCTTCAGTTGTGAGTTGACAAACTTGGGCTTGTGGTTCGGGGTCCGTAATTATTGGGGAACTATTTAATTTGTCGTGGCTCGTTAGCTTCCGGTGTCCAAGCCACCGTATTATAGACGACTTGTTCTGCCTTCTGTTTCATATATTCCATGCAATGCTGTTCGCATAACTTTTTGTCCTTGGTAAGGGCCTTTTGATTTTCTTCGAGGGTGTCGAACTTCCAAAACTTTTCGAGCAGGCTCTCGATTCTTGGCCCTTACACCCATGATATGGCATTGCTCATGGGTTGATTTTTTTGTATCACAGACCTCTGGTTGTTGCTGGTCCGGATATAATCCATCCAAAAGGGGTCCGTTGAAGTAATGGCTGTCCTTGTCCTAGGTTTATATGTAGCGGTCCGAGTTGTGGTTGATATTCTAATTTGCTTAAAATAAAAAAAATAACAGAAAATTTAAAAAATTATAAATTCATTTTTGCTAATTTGTAATTTTTTAAAATGGCTGGATGTTCAATACAATAGCTTTCAGCTGTTGAATAAATCTCCTAATCGGAATAAATCAGCAACTAGGGAAGTTGCAGCTCCAAAGATCGCGGGACAGCTGGATCCTCCCGCAATAATGCAGCCGCTCATCCGAATTTACCGTAGCAGAGCATAACTTGTCTGCATTGTCCTCCATGGTAACACTCCAAGTGATTCCCAGAAATACCCTTGAATTAACCCCATAGCTTCCACTAGAAATAGTAACCCGCCGCCCAGACCCCCGGAACGAACTGATGGCGCGGTATTACCGACCGTGGCACCAAAACCATTACAGGTAATACCACCTGTTAGACAAATATTTGTCTCACGGCTTTCCCCCGATACCTCGGAGATTGATATCTCGGCTTATATCAAAGCCAAAATCAAGGCCGACATTAGAGTGGAAGGCATTAGGAAAAGAGGAGGAGGAGTCTTAATTTCTATTGACTCAAATTTCGTTTCTGAAGAGGTAAAGTTACCAGAGTTTGGTGATTTCGAATTTATTTGCGTTAAAGTCATATTGTCTGCTCAATCATTGTTTATTACATGTTCTTACATTCCACCATCTTCCGAGCCGCCTACATACTGGCATCACTTGTCGGCTATACAGGCTGTTACCAATCTTATGTCAGATATTGACCTTCTGGTAGTTCTTGGCGACTTTAATTTACCAGAACTCAATTGGTCAATTACTAAAAATTTAACTTTCTTATCACTTTCCACTCATCATGATTTCACGGCGGTCATCTTTGAATTGTCCCTAGGCCAGATCAACCATCTTAGAAATTCGTTAGGTCGGCTTCTTGACTTATGTTTTGTATCTGATCCAGATGGTACACACTTTCCAGAGCTTTGCCCCTCTCAACCCCTGAAGATCCATACCACCCTACGCTTGAAGTTTCAATTGAAACCAATTCTGGTGTCAATCAGAAGCCTTCCTGCGTATCAAAGAAGATTCGTGTTTTTCGTAAGGCTGATTTTCGTAAACTTAATTTGTTAATCGATACCTTTGACTGGTCCGATATTCTGGCATGCACAGATATAAATATCATCCTAGATAAATTTTATTTGACATTAAATTCATTTTTTGACTCCACGGCACACCTACCGAGGAAATATCCGTCCGCTACAAATAATCATCCTTGGTTTACAAGGTGCCTAGGTTAGGTTAGGGCGGTGATGCAAGGGGGTCATAGAATACCCCCTCGCTACCACTTGAGCCGCTAGGGCTCCTTGGGCTGCCGCTGGAGCAAGGGTTTCACCGAGATGCAACCCCCCCCCCCTCTTCCTGTCTACCAGGGTGCATATATATGCTTATATGCATATATATGCCCAGCCTGCTTTCTTTATGAAGGCAACCAATCTGCGTGGAGAGATCTCTGAGAGATCGTTAAGGTCCGTGCGATACCGATTCTACCTCCTCTTCATCCCTCCAGCTCCTGCAGAAATCATTGTGGGGGACTGCAAGCCTGGCCGCGTGTTCGCCTATCAGCCAGTGCCCAGTGATTGCCCCAATCGAGCAATAAGTGTCGCCGATCTTTTCTGAGAGCGTGTCGGCCCGATCAAACGTGATGTTCTACAGGTCTGGAGATTACTCCATTTCCTATTGGCTGCCAGGTCGAAAAACTCCCTGCACTTTAGCCTGCAAGTAGCCAAGGGTATGCCTACAAGTTCTTTCTCCGGTAGGAGAGGGTTGGTAGTCCCTGCCCTAGCTAGTTCATCTGCAGCACAGTTTCCCTAGTGGTCCCTGTGACCGGGAACCCAGATGAGGTAGATGTCATGCTGTTGAGCCATCTCGTTGAGAGATCTGCGACAGTCATTGACTGTCCTGGAGTTGGATGAGAATCCGTCAAGGGCCTTGAGCGCTGCTTGACTATCTGAGAAGATACATATTGTGCCCCGATTGCCTCTTAGAGCTGGGGATTCCAGTGCTTCCTTAATGGCTCCTACTTCAGCCTGGAAAACACTACAGTGGTCGGGGAGTCTGAAGGACTCCTTTAGGCCCAGATGCTCGCAAAAGTAACCGCCTCCCACCTGGCCGTTAAGTTTTGATCCATCTGTATAGATATGAATGGAGCCCTCCGGTCCCAGTATCCGGGCATCCCATTCCTCCCTCGAGGGGATTAAGACTTTGTAGTTAGTGGTGGGTTGGTCGACGGGCACGTAGTAATCCGTACCCCCCTCAGGCATGAAATGGTGTAGGTCCAGTCTGGTATGACCGAAACTATTTTTGCTCCATAGGTTTGCCTCCCGCAGTCTTATTGCGGCCAGAGTGGCTGTCTTTACCGCATCAGTTCAACTGGTAGTAGGTCAAGTATAGTGTCTAGGGCATCACTAGGCGTAGTGCGTAGACTGCCTGTTATACAGACTTCCGCCATGCGCTGCGTCTTCCTGAACTTTTCCCTGCATGTGGAGTTGTCCAGGGCGGGCCACCAGACAACGACACTATAGAATAGAATTGGTCTGATGATCGCTGTGTATAACCATCTGACCATCTTCGGGGACATTCCCCATTTTAGGCCTACCGCCTTGCGGCAGGTATAGAGTGCTAATGCCGCTTTCTTAGTCCTATCAGCGGTGTTCAGCTTCCAGTCCAGTTTCCTGTCTAGAGTGATACCTTTCTAGGATTTCGTACTGCTTGCTTGGTGAAGTTTTCAAAATTTACTACTATCTCAATATAGCGATGGTCTGAAAATGAGTGTTTGTCAAGGACTCTCCAGCTGGTGATTGAATCAGCCAGGGAGTGCGAGAATAATGTGACATCAAGAACCTCCCTTCTGTTCTTGACTACGAAGGTGGGTTCTGAACCTCTGTTACCCACTAGAAGCTTAGAGCTGAGGATAAAATCGAAGATTGACTCAACCCTCTCGTTTGTGTCAGTGCTTCCCCACTGATTGTGATGAGCGTTGGCATCGCATCCTATTATTAGGTCGATGTCCTTCCTTTCGCTGTCTTCCACAAGCCGCCTGAGTAGCGAATGGGGTGGAGGTCCTAGGTGGTCGTGACCCATATATGCCGAGCATATTCTAAGATGGCCGTCTGGGCCCTCTATCGATGCGGCTACGTGATCTTCATTGCTGAAATTTGGTAGCAAGAAGGTATTAAGGCTTTTCTTTGCGAGTATGCATGCTCGCTTTTTACCTGTTACATCGGCTATGTACAGCCTGAAGTCCGACGCCCCCAGATTGAGAATCCTGTCTCCGTGCATCCAGGGTTCTTGGATGAGGGCCACGTCAGCTCCATCCTCTGCAAGATGGAGCAGGAGGGCGGCGGAAGCCACCTTACTGTGATGGAGGTTTATCTGCAGGAATGTCAGGGACATCCTTTAGATTCTCCACCACAGTAACCTCCGCCTCGGTGTCGGAGCCCAGCAGTGAGTCCTCCTCCATGCCGACGCCACCAAGAGCCCTCGCCAGGTCACTCTCCTCTGAGGTGTACCCTTCCAGAATGTCCTCCTCCATATCTGACATTCCTTCCGGGCGGACCTCTTCGGTTGGTTCCCCCGAGTCTAGCTCCTGTGCGTCCATCTTCAAGTCGATGCCTCCAGGTTTACTCTTCGCATCCGACTGTAGATCCTCACCGCAACGTGCTCGAACCCGTATTTGATACGGCTACCGGCACCCTCCAGGATCTTCGCAGTCTCCTCATTTAGAGTGAGGACAACCTGCCTTCTCAGTCCCACTGCTTCCTCCACCTTGGCGACCCTCCAGTCCGCCGTAGGGAGTGTGGGATTGCACATTTTAAGCATGGCCAGAATGGTGGCAGGGTCCGCCGGCTTCTCTGTCAGCCATACGCGGGCCCTTGGTTTGCTGGGGATCTTGTCCCAGTCCACCGCCTCCAGTCTGGCTCCTGGGTAGACCTCCCCAAGCGACGCAATCATTCGCTTGTAGAGGCTTACAGACCTCGCATCTTGGCACGCTATCACCTTGATGCTACCCTGGTACCACCCTGCGTCTTCGCAGTCCGGTGGAGTTCCTCCGCTCTTGAGCATCTCCTCCATGAAGCGCCCATGCAGCTCATTCACTACCTTACGCCAAAGCTCCTTGGGGATCAGGCCATCCTTGGAGCCATTATCAATGACCCCAATGATGGTCCTGCCCTTGGTAACTTCGGCGAAGGATCTGTTACTTTGTGTCTGCACCTTCTTCTTCTTAGCTAGGGGCGCTCCACCGTCGGTCGACCTCTGCCTTTTCGCACTCTGTGCACTCTCCTTGGCAGAGTCGCCTACTCCTGTCGGCTTCTTTGGGTCCAATCTGGCCCCCGCTTTTGCTGGCTGAAAGTCAGGCAGGATTTCCCTCGCCCACTTTATTATTTCAGCCTGATCGGGATTGGACTCTGCCGATGGGTCTGCCCTAGGATGAAGGCCGCTCTCCTCCTATCTTTATAGGAGCCCTTCCGCTGCAGGGGGCTAGCAGTCGTCGGACCGGGGCCTTCCTTAGGGTTGCCGCCGGTGCGAGAGGAGCTCGATTCAGGAATCTTGCCCCCCACACCGTTCGGTGGTCCCATAGTGGGCCCCGTTTTGGGGGTCGATGCCTTGGCATCTCCCCCTACACCGGCGCCGCTCGCCTCCGGATGTTGTCCCTCAGTGGGGAGCTTCGCCATCCCAGCATCTCTTTGGCCTCTATCTGCCTTGGAGATTGACGGATCCGAGATCCCATTTTCGGACTTTCTTAGGGAGTTCCGTTCTCCACTGTCCCCCTGTTGTACCCGATTGGCTGACGGCCCTACAAGGTGCCTAACAAAATTAAAAACATATTGTATAATTAATGTAGATAATTAAGTGGAATGTTATGAAGTCTAGTATAAGTTACTTTAAGGCGGAGCGGGAGCGCAAGTAAAGCTCTCACTTGCGCTCTCCCATGAATTCGCCCCGCTTCGCCGCACTAGATAAGCTAGGCTTAAGTTTTTGTTGATATGAATATATACTCGAATTTATAACGTTGAACAGAGTGCACGCATTTTTCGTTTTTTGCAATAATTTAATTACTACAGCCATCATTCTACAGTCTTTCGGTTTCTCGCGACGAGATAAAATAATCTCAATTAACATTTTGGCGCTCCCGGGTGGACTGTAGTGAATAAAATTAAATAAATAGGCAACAAAAATAGTGACAGTGACACAATACATATATAAACAATATATAATATACATAAATTCAAAAAAAAAAAGAGTTGCTCGCGACGGTTGTGGTAGTGAATTCAAAAATACAAATTAAAGAATTCTCCGCGTCGCGAAACAAACTTCTCCAATCAACTAGCTGCTACTGGAAGGATTCGTCAAAGGAAAGTTCGATTGTCAAAGGAAAGTGGCCGCAGGATTAAAGGATCCGAAAGCAGAACCCCAGGTATTTGTGCAAAAAATTGAAAGTTGAGATAAGACAAATTAAAATCCGTCTTCTGCTGGAATATTGCACCCTCCTTTCAATTCTTGGCGCATACGTGCATAGAAAAAATAGTAGAGCAAAAATAAATAACAACATATATAAAAGTTCTAAAAATTTAATTATAAATATATGTGCTAACCTAAATGTACTGCCTGTGGATAAAATAAAAAAAGAAAATATTTATATTATTTGCAACCAACTCTCTCTTCCTTCACTTCATAGCAAACGGTCGTGATTATTTTTTGCGCTTGCAATAAATTCTATTTTTGCCAAACGCGTTTTTGAAACCTTAATTAAACACTTTGTTTTCATTACTAATATTGTGTCTTAATATTAAAGTTATACCCGTATCGCTACGCGCTTATGCAGTGCCATATTTGGGTGAGCATTTAATAAAATTAAAAAGTCGCAATCCAAATATAGCTCTGCTTCTTTTTTACTCTCTGACCTTTTAATTTTTGCAGTTAATTCTGCTCTTATCTTTTTGCGCGCATTTCTTTACACTTGCGCTCTCCCGTAGCTCTCTTCACTAACTCCCTCCTCTACCTACCTTTTATTAACCTTTGTTGGTACAGTGGTTGAAGGCTTATTTGCTTAAAATCAAAAAAAAAAAAAAAATAATAATAATAGAAAATTTAAAAAATTTTAAATTCATTTTTGCTTATTTGCAATTTTTTAAAAATGGAATACAATGTTGTCTGCTCATTAAAATCGTGCAATAAGCCGATATCTTCGTCCCAGGCCAGCATCTATTGTTGGCTGTGCGAAAGTGTCTCACATGCCAAATGTGCTGGCCTTACTGCATCTGTGTGGCCAGCGAGTGGGTTTAAAGATTTTATCGTTGGTTTCCGAAAAATCAACAATCAACTCAGTGCGCTGGATGTTCAATTCAATAGCCTTCAGCTGTTGAATGAATCTCCTAAGCGGAAAAAATCTGCTACTAGGGAAGTTGCAGCTCCAGTAATCGTGGAACAGCTGGATCCTCCCGCAATAATGCAGCCGCTCATTTCCCTTGCTACTCCAAGAGCAGGGACGGTAAATGAAAAGTCAGCACCCGAATTTACCGTAGCAGAGCATAATTTGTCTTCTTTGTCCTCCATGGCATCACTCCAAGTGATTCCCTGGAATACCCTTGAATTAACCCCATAGCTTCCACTAGAAATGGTAACCCGCCGCCCGGACCCCTGGAACGGACTGATGGCGCGGTATTACCGACCGTGGCACCAAAACCATTACAGGTAATACCACCTGTTAGACAAATATTTGTCTCACGGCTTGCCCCCGATACCTCGGAGATTGATATCTCGGCTTATATCAAAGCCAAAATCAAGGCCGTCATTAAAGTGGAAGGCATTAGGAAATTTAAATACTCCTACTCGAGGCCGATGGTTGTTGCGATATGTTCGCCTGGCTTCTTGCCAGAGGACATATTTCAGCATCAGCCGAGTAAGATAAAGAAAAAAAATTGGAAGCCTGCTGGAGTCAAGCTCCCAACATCTGTCCAATCCGACTCTTCAAAAAAAAAAAAACATGTTCTATCAATCTCACCTATCAGAACTTTCGGGACCTACGTAGCAAGCTCCCTTGACTTTATTCTGATAGTCTTTCCTTTGCGTCCCATATTATAGTTTTTACTGAAACTTGGTTAAAGCCGGAGATCTTTTGCTCCGAAGTTTTTCCAAGTAGGTACACCACTTTTAGACGAAGAGGAGGAGAAGTCTTAATTTCTATTGACTCCAATTTCGTTTCTGAAGAGGTAAAGTTTCCAGAGTTTGGTGATTTCGAATTCATTTGCGTTAAGGTCATATTGTCTGCTCAATCTTTGTTTATTACATGTTCTTACATTCCACCATCTTCCGAGCCGCCTACATACTAGCATCACTTGTCGGCTATACAGGCTGTTACCAATATTATGTCAGATACTGACCTTCTGGTAGTTCTTGGCGACTTCAATTTACCAGAACTTAATTGGTCAATAACTGAAAATGTAACTTTCTAATCACTTTCCACCCATTATGATTTTACGGCGGGCATCTTTGACTTGTCCCTAGGCCAGATCAACAATGTTTGAAATTCGTTAGGTCGGCTTCTTGACTTATGTTTTGTATCTGATCCAGATGGTACACACTTTCCAGAGCTTTGCCCCTCTCAACCCCTGAAGATCCATAACACCCTACGCTTGAAGTTTCAATTGAAACCAATTCTGGTGTCAATCAGAAGCCTTCCTGCGTATCAAAGAAGATTCGTGTTTTTCGTAAGGCTGATTTTCGTAAACTTAATTTGTTAATCGATACCATTGACTGGTCCGATATTCTGGCATGCACAGATATAAATATCATCCTAGATAAATTTAATTTGACATTAAATTCATTTTTTGAAATAAGTGTGCCGTGGAAATATCCGTCCGCTACAAATAATCATCCTTGGTTTACAAGGTGCCTAGGTTAGGTTAGGGCGGTGATGCAAGGGGGTCATAGAATACCCCCTCGCTTCCACTTGAGCCGCTAGGGCTCCTTGTGCTGCCGCTGGAGCAAGGGTTTCACCGAGATGCAACCCCCCCCCCCCCCCCTTCCTGTCTACCAGGGTGCATATATGCTTATACTGCATATATCATGGTCCCAGCCTGCTTTCTTTATGAAGGCAACCAATCCGCGTGGAGAGATCTCTGAGAGATCGTTAAGGTCCGAGAGTTCTTCGGACCCGAAGTGTTTGAGTCTGCTTCGTCCGAGTGCCGGGCAGTGGCATAAGAGGTGCGATACCGATTCTACCTCCTCTTCATCCCTGCAGCTCCTGCAGAAATCATTGTGGGGGACTGCAAGCCTGGCCGCGTGTTCGCCTATCAGCCAGTTCCCAGTGATTGTCCCAATCGCTAGGCTGCATTCCGGTCTAGTCAGAGCAATAAGTGTCGCCGATCTTTTCTGAGAGCGTGTCGGCCAGATCAAACGTGATGTTCTACAGGTCTGGAGATTAGCCTGCAAGTAGCCAAGGGTATGCCTACAAGTTCTTTCTCCGGTAGGAGAGGGTTGGTAGTCCCTGCCCTAGCTAGTTCATCTGCAGCACAGTTTCCCTCGTGGTCCCTGTGACCGGGAACCCAGATGAGGTAGATGTCATGCTGTTCAGCCATCTCGTTGAGAGATCTGCGACAGTCATTGACTGTCCTGGAGTTGGATGAGAATCCGTCAAGGGCCTTGAGCGCTGCTTGACTATCTGAGAAGATACATATTGTGCCCCGATTGCCTCTTAGAGCTGGGGATTCAAGTGCTTCCTTAATGGCTACTACTTCAGCCTGGAAAACACTACAGTGGTCGGGGAGTCTGAAGGACTCCTTTAGGCTCAGATGCTCGCAAAAGTAACCGCCTCCCACCTGGCCGTTAAGTTTTGATCCATCTGTATAGATATGAATGGAGCCCTCCGGTCCCGGTATCCGGGCATCCCATTCCTCCCTCGAGGGGATTAAGACTTTGTAGTTAGTGGTGGGTTGGTCGACGGGCACGCAGTAATCCGTACCCCCCTCAGGCATGAAATGGTGTAGGTCCAGTCTGGTATGACCGAAACTATTTTTGCTCCATAGGTTTGCCTCCCGCAGTCTTATTGCGGCCAGAGTGGCTGTCTTTACCCCCATCAGTTCAACTGGTAGTAGGTCAAGTATAGTGTCTAGGGTATCACTAGGCGTAGTGCGTAGACTGCCTGTTATACAGACTTCCGCCATGCGCTGCGTCTTCCTGAACTTTTCCCTGCATGTGGAGTTGTCCAGGGCGGGCCACCAGACAACGACACCATAGAATAGAATTGGTCTGATGATCGCTGTGTATAACCATCTGACCATCTTCGGGGACATTCCCCATTTCAGGCCTACCGCCTTGCGGCAGGTATAGAGTGCTATTGCCGCTTTCTTAGTCCTATCAGCGGTGTTCAGCTTCCAGTCCAGTTTCCTGTCTAGAGTGATACCTAGGTACTTCGCACTATCACTAAGAACTAGTGTTTCTCCTAGGAGCTTCGGAAGTCTTAGGTTAGGTATCTTGTACTTCCTGGTGAACAGCACGAGCTCTGTCTTGGACGGATTGACTCCCAGCCCGTTCTTTTGCGCCCAGGCCGACAGAACTTCGAGCTTCCCTGTCATTAGGTCGCATAGCGTCTGTGGGAATTTCCCCACGAAGGCAATAGCAACATCGTCCGCGTACGCAATGATCTTACATCCGCCACCCTCTAAGGATCGCAGTAGGCTGTTAACCGCCACGTTCCAGAGTAGTGGTGAGAGTACACCTCCTTGTGGGGTGCCCCTCTTGACGTATCTTCGAATAGTCGAACCTCCAAGAGTAGCCTCGACACTCCTGTTAACCAGGATCTGCCGTATTAGGTGAGTTGATCGATTGTCTATTCCAAGTCCCGTCAGTGCGTCGATTATTGAGCACGGTAAGATGTTGTTGAAGGCCCCTTCTATGTCTAGAAAAGCCACAAGTGCGTATTCCTTGAAATTAATCGCTCGTTCGGCGATCATAGTGATATCGTGCAGGGCTGTTTCAGTTGATCGGCCCCTTTTGTAAGCATGCTGAGAGCATGAGATGTCATTTGGGTTAATGTTAAGTTGAAGATGGAGACTTAAGAGTCTTTCCATAGTCTTAAGGAGAAAGGAAGACAGACTTATAGGTCTGAAGTCCTTGGGGGTGCAGTGGGATGGTTTCCCCGCCTTGGGTATGAATACAACCTTCGTGCACAGCCATGCCTTTGGTATCATACCAGTAGTGAAGACTGTGCTGAAGATTTTCTTAATCCATTTCCTTAGGTTAATACCGGCTCTGGATAACTGAGCTGGTAGAATACCGTCCGGTCCCGGAGATTTGAAGGGTTTAAAACTGTCTATTGCCCATTTAAGGTTTCTGTCACTATGTAGGTAGTTGAGCGAGCCCTGGTGACCCTGGCTACGCATCACCTGGGTTGTTCCTTCCGATGAGCAACCCGGGAAGTGTGCGTTGATAAGGGTCTCCAGGGTTTCCAGGCTTGAGGTTGTCCAGCACCCCTCCGTGTTCTTAATGTAACCTGCGATGGGGGCTGTAGTAGAGAGAATCTTTCTTAGGCGGGCGGCCTCTGATGTCTGAATGTTGGTGCAGAAATTGGCCCAGGCAACCCTCTTTGCCTTGCGCAATTCTTTGTTATATTGCCTAAGTTCAGCTTTATAGGTTTCCCACGCCTCGTCTGTGTTGGTACGGTGCGCGTGGTTGAAGGCCCTACGTGCATTTTTTTTGTAGGGGGCTAAAGACGAGGTCCACCACGGAGGCTTCTTCGATCTGTTGCTACCTATTCTTTTCTTGGGGCAGGCCTTGTGGTAAGCTTTTGCACTAGTCGCTATAAGCTTGTCTAGCATGGCGTTGAGCCCCTCATAGGTCTCGATGGTCTCTGAAGGCGGTTCGCCTAAGGATCTATCTAGTATATTTTTATAGAGCTCCCAGTTTGCCTTTCTAGGATTTCGTACTGCTTGCTTGGTGAAGTTTTCAAAATTTACTACTATCTCAATATAGCGATGGTCTGAAAATGAGTGTTTGTCAAGGACTCTCCAGCTGGTGATTGAATCAGCCAGGGAGTGCGAGAATAATGTGACATCAAGAACCTCCCTTCTGTTCTTGACTACGAAGGTGGGTTCTGAACCTCTGTTACCCACTAGAAGCTTAGAGCTGAGGATAAAATCGAAGATTGACTCAACCCTCTCGTTTGTGTCAGTGCTTCCCCACTGATTGTGATGAGCGTTGGCATCGCATCCTATTATTAGGTCGATGTCCTTCCTTTCGCTGTCTTCCACAAGCCGCCTGAGTAGCGAATGGGGTGGAGGTCCTAGGTGGTTGTGACCCATATATGCCGAGCATATTCTTAGATGGCCGTCTGGGCCCTCTATCGATGCGGCTACGTGATCTTCATTGCTGAAATTTGGTAGCAAGAAGGTATTAAGGCTTTTCTTTGCGAGTATGCATGCTCGCTTTTTACCTGTTACATCGGCTGTGTACAGCCTGAAGTCCGACGCCCCCAGACCGAGAATCCTGTCTCCGTGGATCCAGGGTTCTTGGATGAGGGCCACGTCAGCTCCATTCTCTCCAAGATGGAGCAGGAGGGCGGCGGAAGCCACCTTACTGTGATGGAGGTTTATCTGCAGGAATGTCAGGGACATCCTTTAGATTCTCCACCACAGTAACCTCCGCCTCGGTGTCGGAGCCCAGCAATGAGTCCTCCTCCATGCCGACGCCACCAAGAGCCCTCGCCAGATCACTCTCCTCTGAGGTGTACCCTTCCAGAATGTCCTCCTCCACATCTGACATTCCTTCTGGGCGGACCTCTTCGGTCGGTTCCCCCGAGTCTAGCTCTTGTGCGTCCATCTCCAAGTCGATGCCTCCAGGCTTACTCTTCGCATCCGACTTGTAGATCCTCACCGCAACGTGCTCGAACCCGGATTTAATACGGCTACCGGCACCCTCCAGGATCTTCGCAGTCTCCTCATTTAGAGTGAGGGCAACCTGCCTTCTCAGTCCCACTGCTTCCTCCACCTTGGCGACTCTCCAGTCCGCCGTAGGGAGTGTGGGATTGCACATTTTGAGCATGGCCAGAATGGTGGCAGGGTCCGCCGGCTTCTCTGTCAGCCATACGCGGGCCCTCGGTTTGCTGGGGATCTTGTCCCAGTCCACCGCCTCCAGTCTGGCTCCTGGGTAGACCTCCCCAAGCGACGCAATCATTCGCTTGTAGAGGCTTACAGACCTCGCATCTTGGCACGATATCACCTTGATGCTACCCTGGTACCACCCTGCGTCTTCGCAGTCCGGTGGAGTTCCTCCGCTCTTGAGCATCTCCTCCATGAAGCGCCCATGCAGCTCATTCACTACCTTACGCCAAAGCTCCTTGGAGATCAGGCCATCCTTGGAGCCATTATCAATGACCCCAATGATGGTCCTGCCCTGGGTAACCTTCCGCTGCAGGGGGCTAGCAGTCGTCGGACCGGGGCCTTCCTTAGGGTTGCCGCCGGTGCGAGAGGAGCTCGATTCAGGAATCTTGCCCCCCACACCGTTCGGTGGTCCCATAGTGGGCCCCGTTTTGGGGGTCGATGCCTTGGCATCTCCCCCTACACCGGCGCCGCTCGCCTCCGGATGTTGTCCCTCAGTGGGGAGCTTCGCCATCCCAGCATCTCTTTGGCCTCTATCTGCCTTGGAGATTGACGGATCCGAGATCCCATTTTCGGACTTTCTTAGGGAGTTCCGTTCTCCACTGTTTGTTTTTCTTTTATTATTATTATCGTTCATTTTTGGACCCACGAGTAGGCGGGAAGGGGTTCGTCCATCATGACATAGCCCGCTTGTCATGATAAGCCTGGTTAAAACTGAGGGGTCGGCCGGTCCCCCAGAGTCCGCATATTAACGTCCGTGCATCCCCCGGACATGCATCCCTCGGCATATGCTGTTCCACCTTGGATTGGGGTGATTTGAGGAAGGGAGTTTTCTTCTCCCCGCCCGACTACAATTCGCCAGCATCCTCGGCAGAGACATGACCTTACCGGGACCTGTTACCAGCCGCCCTCACGTGGAGAGTATAGTCGCACTACCATCGGTGTACACAGTTACGGCACATGAGCTCATGCGTTTCTCCCCCTGTTGTACCCGATTGGCTGACGGCCCTACAAGGTGCCTAACAAAATTAAAAACATATTGTATAATTAATGTAGATAATTAAGTGGAATGTTATGAAGTCTAGTATAAGTTACTTTAGGGCGGAGCGGGGGCGCAAGTAAAGCTCTCACTTGCGCTCTCCCATGAATTCGCCCCGCTTCGCCGCACTAGATAAGCTAGGCTTAAGTTTTTGTTGATATGAATATATACTCGAATTTATAACGTTGAACAGAGTGCACGCATTTTTCGTTTTTTGCAATAATTTAATTACTACAGCCATCATTCTAAAGTCTTTCGGTTTCTCGCGACGAGATAAAATAATCTCAAATAACATTTTGGCGCTCCCGGGTGGACTGTAGTGAATAAAATTAAATAAATAGGCAACAAAAATAGTGACAGTGACACAATACATATATAAACAATATATAATATACATAAATTCAAAAAAAAAAATAGTTGCTCGCGACGGTTGTGGTAGTGAATTCAAAAATACAAATTAAAGAATTCTCCGCGTCGCGAAACAAACTTCTCCAATCAACTAGCTGCTACTGGAAGGATTCGTCAAAGGAAAGTTCGATTGTCAAAGGAAAGTGGCCGCAGGATTAAAGGATCCGAAAGCAGAACCCCAGGTATTTGTGCAAAAAATTGAAAGTTGAGATAAGACAAATTAAAATCCGTCTTCTGCTGGAATATTGCACCCTCCTTTCAATTCTTGGCGCATACGTGCATAGAAAAAATAGTAGAGCAAAAATAAGCCGATATCTTCGTCCCAGGCCAGCATCTATTGTTGGCTGTGCGAAAGTGTCTCACATGCCAAATGTGCTGGCCTTACTGCATCTGTCTCGGATGCCATATCCCGCCGTGTTGGCCTCCATTATTGCTGCAGTGGGTGCCGAGCTGTCCAAGATGAAATGAGATCATTCATGCGACAGACCAAGAGCGGGTTTAAAGATTTGATCGTTGGTTTCCGAAAAATCAACAATCAACTCAGTGCGCTGGATGTTCAATTCAATAGCCTTCAGCTGTTTAATGAATCTCCTAAGCGGAAAAAATCTGCTACTAGGGAAGTTACAGCTCCAGTAATCGTGGAACAGCTGGATCCTCCCGCAATAATGCAGCAGCTCATTTCCCTTGCTACTCCAAGAGCAGGGACGGTAAATGAAAAGTCAGCACCCGAATTTACCGTAGCTGAGCATAATTTGTCTTCTTTGTCCTCCATGGCATCACTCCAAGTGATTCCCTGGAATACCCTTGAATTAACCCCATAGCTTCCACTAGAAATGGTAACCCGCCGCCCGGACCCCTGGAACGGACTGATGGCGCGGTATTACCGACCGTGGCACCAAAACCATTACAGGTAATACCACCTGTTAGACAAATATTTGTCTCACTGCTTGCCCCCGATACCTCGGAGATTGATATCTCGGCTTATATCAAAGCCAAAATCAAGGCCGTCATTAGAGTGGAAGGCATTAGGAAATTTAAATACTCCTACTCGAGGCCGATGGTTGTTGCGATATGTTCGCCTGGCTTCTTGCCAGAGGACATATTTGTACAAGAGCATCAGCCGAGTAAGGTAAAGAAAAAAAATTGGAAGCCTGCTGGAGTCAAGCTCCCAACATCTGTCCAATCCGACTCTTCAAAAAACTAACATGTTCTATCAATCTCACCTATCGGAACTTTCGGGGCCTACGTAGCAAGCTCCCTTGACTTTATTCTGATAGTCTTTCCTTTGCGTCCCATATTATAGTTTTTACTGAAACTTGGTTAAAGCCGGAGATCTTTTGCTCCGAAGTTTTTCCAAGTAGGTACACCACTTTTAGACGTGACCGACCTCTGCGAAGAGGAGGAGAAGTCTTAATTTCTATTGACTCCAATTTCGTTTCTGAAGAGGTAAAGTTTCCAGAGTTTGGTGATTTCGAATTCATTTGCGTTAAGGTCATATTGTCTGCTCAATCTTTGTTTATTACATGTTCTTACATTCCACCATCTTCCGTGCCGCCTACATACTAGCATCACTTGTCGGCTATACAGGCTGTTACCAATATTATGTCAGATACTGACCTTCTTGGCGACTTCAATTTACCAGAACTCAATTGGTCAATAACTGAAACTGTAACTTTCTAATCACTTTCCACCCATCATGATTTCACGGCGGGCATCTTTGACTTGTCCCTAGGCCAGATCAACCATGTTTGAAATTCGTTAGGTCGGCTTCTTGACTTATGTTTTGTATCTGATCCAGATGGTACACACTTTCCAGAGCTTTGCCCCTCTCAACCACTGAAGATCCATAACACCCTACGCTTGAAGTTTCAATTGATACCAATTCTGGTGTCAATCAGAAGCCTTCCTGCGTATCAAAGAAGATTCGTGTTTTTCGTAAGGCTGATTTTCGTAAACTTAATTTGTTAATCGATACCTTTGACTGGTCCGATATTCTGGCATGCACAGATATAAATATCATCCTAGATAAATTTTATTTGACATTAAATTAATTTTTTGAAATAAGTGTGCCGTGGAAATATCCGTCCGCTACAAATAATCATCCTTGGTTTACAAGGTGCCTAGCTTAGGTTAGGGCGGTGATGCAAGGGGGTCATAGAATACCCCCTCGCTTCCACTTGAGCCGCTAGGGCTCCTTGTGCTGCCGCTGGAGCAAGGGTTTCACCGAGATGCTACCCCCCCCTCCCCCCTTCCTGACTACCAGGGTGCATATATATGCTTATATGCATATATATGCCCAGCCTGCTTTCTTTATGAAGGCAACCAATCCGCGTGGAGAGATCTCTGAGAGATCGTTAAGGTCCGAGAGTTCTTCGGACCCGAAGTGTTTGAGTCTGCTGCGTCCGAGTGCCGGGCAGTGGCATAAGAGGTGCGATACCGATTCTACCTCCTCTTCATCCCTGCAGCTCCTGCAGAAATCATTGTGGGGGATTGCAAGCCTGGCCGCGTGTTCGCCTATCAGCCAGTGCACAGTGATTGCCCCAATCGCTTGGCTGCATTCCGGTCTAGTCAGAGCAATAAGTCTCGCCGATCTTTTCTGAGAGCGTGTCGGCCAGATCAAACGTGATGTTCTACAGGTCTGGAGATTACTCCATTTCCTATTGGCTGCCAGGTCGCAAAACTCCCTGCACTTTAGCCTGCAAGTAGCCAAGAGTATGCCTACAAGTTCTTTCTCCGGTAGGAAAGGGTTGGTAGTCCCTGCCCTAGCTAGTTCATCTGCAGCACAGTTTCCCTCGTGGTCCCTGTGACAGGGAACCCAGATGAGGTAGATGTCATGCTGTTCAGCCATCTCGTTGAGAGATCTGCGACAGTCATTGACTGTCCTGGAGTTGGATGAGAATCCGTCAAGGGCCTTGAGCGCTGCTTGACTATCTGAGAAGATACATATTGTGCCCCGATTGCCTCTTAGAGCTGGGGATTCAAGTGCTTCCTTAATGGCTACTACTTCAGCCTGGAAAACACTACAGTGGTCGGGGAGTCTGAAGGACTCCTTTAGGCCCAGATGCTCGCAAAAGTAACCGCCTCCCACCTGGCCGTTAAGTTTTGATCCATCTGTATAGATATGAATGGAGCCCTCCGGTCCCAGTATCCGGGCATCCCATTCCTCCCTCGAGGGGATTAAGACTTTGTAGTTAGTGGTGGGTTGGTCAACGGGCACGCAGTAATCCGTACCCCCCTCAGGCATGAAATGGTGTAGGTCCAGTCTGGTATGACCGAAACTATTTTTGCTCCATAGGTTTGCCTCCCGCAGTCTTATTGCGGCCAGAGTGGCTGTCTTTACCCCCATCAGATCAACTGGTAGTAGGTCAAGTATAGTGTCTAGGGCATCACTAGGCGTAGTGCGTAGACAGCCTGTTATACAGACTTCCGCCATGCGCTGCGTCTTCCTGAACTTTTCCCTGCATGTGGAGTTGTCCAGGGCGGGCCACCAGACAACGACACCATAGAATAGAATTGGTCTGATGATCGCTGTGTATAACCATCTGACCATCTTCGGGGACACTCCCCATTTCAGGCCTACCGCCTTGCGGCAGGTATAGAGTGCTATTTCCGCTTTCTTAGTCCTATCAGCGGTGTTCAGCTTCCAGTCCAGTTTCCTGTCTAGAGTGATACCTAGGTACTTCGCACTATCACTAAGAACTAGTGTTTCTCCTAGGAGCAGCACGAGCTCTGTCTTGGACGGATTGACTCCCAGCCCGTTCTTTTGCGCCCAGGCCGACATAACTTCGAGCTTCCCTGTCATTAGGTCGCATAGCGTCTGTGGGAATTTCCCCACGAAGGCAATAGCAACATCGTCCGCGTACGCAATGATCTTACATCCGCCACCCTCTAAGGATCGCAGTAGGCTGTTAACCGCCACGTTCCAGAGTAGTGGTGAGAGTACATCTCCTTGTGGGGTGCCCCTCTTGACGTATCTTCGAATAGTCGAACCTCCAAGAGTAGCCTCGACACTCCTGTTAACCAGGATCTGCCGTATTAGGTGAGTTGATCGATTGTCTATTCCAAGTCCCGTCAGTGCGTTGATTATTGAGCACGGTAAAATGTTGTTGAAGGCCCCTTCTATGTCTAGAAAAGCCACAAGTGCGCATTCCTTGAAATTAATCGCTCGTTCGGCGATCATAGTGATATCGTGCACGGCTGTTTCAGTTGATCGGCCCCTTTTGTAAGAATGCTGAGAGCATGAGATGTCATTTGGGTTAATGTTAAGTTGTAGATGGAGACTTAAGAGTCTTTCCATAGTCTTAAGGAGAAAGGAAGACAGACTTATAGGTCTGAAGTCCTTGGGGGTGCAGTGGGATGGTTTCTCCGCCTTGGGTATGAATACAACCTTCGTGCACAGCCATGCCTTTGGTATCATACCAGTAGTGAAGACTGTGCTGAAGATTTTCTTAATCCATTTCCTTAGGTTAATACCGGCTCTGGATAACTGAGCTGGTAGAATACCGTCCGGTCCCGGAGATTTGAAGGGTTTAAAACTGTCTATTGGCCATTTAAGGTTTCTGTCACTAAGTAGGTAGTTGAGCGAGCCCTGGTGACCCTGGCTACGCATCACCTGGGTTGTTCCTTCCGATGAGCAACCCGGGAAGTGTGCGTTGATAAGGGTCTCCAGGGTTTCCAGGCTTGAGGTTGTCCAGCACCCCTCCGTGTTCTTAATGTAACCTGCGATGGGGGCTGTAGTAGAGAGAATCTTTCTTAGGCGGGCGGCCTCTGATGTCTCCTGAATGTTGGTGCAGAAATTGGCCCAGGCAACCCTCTTTGCCTTGCGCAATTCTTTGTTATATTGCCTAAGTTTAGCTTTATAGGTTTCCCACATAGGTTAGGCTTTATGGTTGAAGGCCCTACGTGCATTTTTTTGTAGGGGGCTAAAGACGAGGTCCACCACGGAGGCTTCTTCGATCTGTTGCTACCTATTCTTTTCTTGGGGCAGGCCTTGTGGTAAGCTTTTGCACTAGTCGCAATAAGCTTGTCTAGCATGGCGTTGAGCCCCTCATAGGTCTCGATGGTCTCTGAAGGCGGTTCGCCTAAGGATCTATCTAGTATATTTTTATAGAGCTCCCAGTTTGCCTTTCTAGGATTTCGTACTGCTTGCTTGGTGAAGTTTTCAAAATTTACTACTATCTCAATATAGCGATGGTCTGAAAATGAGTGTTTGTCAAGGACTCTCCAGCTGGTGATTGCATCAGCCAGGGAGTGCGAAAATAATGTGACATCAAGAACCTCCCTTCTGTTCTTGACTACGAAGGTGGGTTCTGAACCTCTGTTACCCACTAGAAGCTTAGAGCTGAGGATAAAATCGAAGATTGACTCACCCCTCTCGTTTGTGTCAGTGCTTCCCCACTGATTGTGATGAGCGTTGGCATCGCATCCTATTATTAGGTCGTTGTCCTTCCTTTCGCTGTCTTCCACAAGCCGCCTGAGTAGCGAATGGGGTGGAGGTCCTAGGTGGTCGTGACCCATATATGCCGAGCATATTCTTAGATGGCCGTCTGGGCCCTCTATCGATGCGGCTACGTGATCTTCATTGCTGAAATTTGGTAGCAAGAAGGTATTAAGGCTTTTCTTTGCGAGTATGCATGCTCGCTTTTTACCTGTTACATCGGCTGTGTACAGCCTGAAGTCCGACGCCCCCAGACCGAGAATCCTGTCTCCGTGGATCCAGGGTTCTTGGAGGAGGGCCACGTCAGCTCCATTCTCTGCAAGATGGAGCAGGAGGGCGGCGGAAGCCACCTTACTGTGATGGAGGTTTATCTGCAGGAATGTCAGGGACATCCTTTAGATTCTCCACCACAGTAACCTCCGCCTCGGTGTCGGAGCCCAGCAATGAGTCCTCCTCCATGCCGACGCCACCAAGAGCCCTCGCCAGGTCACTCTCCTCTGAGGTGTTCCCTTCCAGAATGTCCTCATCCACATCTGACATTCCTTCTGGGCGGACCTCTTCGGTCGGTTCCCCCGAGTCTAGCTCTTGTGCGTCCATCTCCAAGTCGATGCCTCCAGGCTTACTCTTCGCATCCGACTTGTAGATCCTCACCGCAACGTGCTCGAACCCGTATTTGATACGGCTACCGGCACACTCCAGGATCTTCGCAGTCTCCTCATTCAGAGTGAGGACAACCTGCCTTCTCAGTCCCACTGCTTCCTCCACCTTGGCGACTCTCCAGTCCGCCGTAGGGAGTGTGGGATTGCACATTTTGAGCATGGCCAGAATGGTGGCAGGGTCCGCCGGCTTCTCTGTCAGCCATACGCGGGCCCTTGGTTTGCTGGGGATCTTGCCCCAGTCCACCGCCTCCAGTCTGGCTCCTGGGTAGATTTCCCCAAGCGACGCAATCATTCGCTTGTAGAGGCTTACAGACCTCGCATCTTGGCACGCTATAACCTTGATGCTACCCTGGTACCACCCTGCGTCTTCGCAGTCCGGTGGAGGTCCTCCGCTCTTGAGCATCTCCACCATGAAGCGCCCATGCAGCTCATTCACTACCTTACGCCAAAGCTCCTTGGGGATCAGGCCATCCTTGGCCATCCATTATCAATGACCCCAATGATGGTCCTGCCCTTGGTAACTTCGGCGAAGGATCTGTTACTTTGTGTCTGCACCTTCTTCTTCTTAGCTAGGGGCGCTCCACCGTCGGTCGACCTCTGCCTTTTCTCTCTCCTTGGCAGAGTCGCCTACTCCTGTCGGCTTCTTTGGGTCCAATCTGGCCCCCGCTCTTGCTGGCTGAAAGTCAGGCAGGATTTCCCTCGCCCAGTTTATTATTTCAGCCTGATCGGGATTGGACTCCGCCGATGGGTCTGCCCTAGGGTGAAGGCCGCTCTCCTCCTATCTTTATAGGAGCCCTTCCGCTGCAGGGGGCTAGCAGTCGTCGGACCGGGGCCTTCCTTAGGGTTGCCGCCGATGCGAGAGGAGCTCGATTCAGGAATCTTGCCCCCCACACCGTTCGGTGGTCCCATAGTGGGCCCCGTTTTGGGGGTCGATGCCTTGGCATCTCCCCCTACACCGGCGCCGCTCGCCTCCGGATGTTGTCCCTCAGTGGGGAGCTTCGCCATCCCAGCATCTCTTTGGCCTCTATCTGCCTTGGAGATTGACGGATCCGAGATCCCATTTTCGGACTTTTTTAGGGAATTCCGTTCTCCACTGTTTGTTTTTCTTTTATTATTATTATCGTTCATTTTTGGACCCACGAGTAGGCGGGAAGGGGTTCGTCCATCATGACATAGCCCGCTTGTCATGATAAGCCTGGTTAAAACTGAGGGGTCGGCCGGTCCCCCAGAGTCCGCATATTAACGTCCGTGCATCCCCCGGACATGCATCCCTCGGCATATTCTGTTCCACCTTGGTTTGGGGTGATTTGAGGAAGGGAGTTTTCTTCTCCCCGCCCGACTACGATTCGCCAGCATCCTCGGCAGAGACATGACC
Source organism: Drosophila ananassae (assembly GCF_017639315.1). Lineage (NCBI taxonomy): Eukaryota > Metazoa > Arthropoda > Insecta > Diptera > Drosophilidae > Drosophila > Drosophila ananassae. The sequence goes on along the minus strand of NW_025319069.1, from coordinate 97,470 downwards.
TTACCGGGACCTGTTACCAGCCGCCCTCACGTGGAGAGTATAGTCGCACTACCATCGGTGTACACAGTTACGGCACATGAGCTCATGCGTTTCTCCCCCTGTTGTACCCGATTGGCTGACGGCCCTACAAGGTGCCTAACAAAATTAAAAACGTATTGTATAATTAATGTAGATAATTAAGTGGAATGTTATGAAGTCTAGTATAAGTTAGTTTAGGGCGGAGCGGGAGCGCAAGTAAAGCTCTCACTTGCGCTCTCCCATGAATTCGCCCCGCTTCGCCGCACTAGATAAGCTAGGCTTAAGTTTTTGTTGATATGAATATGTCGGAGATAAGATAGATTTAATTCAAATAATATTTACTGATTAATTATAAGTTAAGTGTATGGTCCAAAAGGAAATAAATGAGCATTGAAAATGAAGAGAGAGAAGCTTATTAGAATAAGAGCGCGGTAGGGAAAGAGAGTAAAGCCCTGCTGAGCGTGGCGCAATGATGGAAGGAAGGAAGTGGAATGGGAAGTCAATCGAGAACTGCCATCGGAAGTGAAAGGTCATAAGGAAGAATATCATTGCGACTCGCTGCGTGTGCAAAATAGAAAATGACTGAGAGAAACGACCAACATTTCCCGACATCAGAAGTGGGATCACCGCCCCTACAAGATAACTCGGAAGATAGCTGGCGCAGACTATTAGAATCGCAAAATAGAGTGATAACCGAACTATTAAAAGCAACGCCGCAACCTGACACGCACGCCGCATCCGCGATGTTACCGATATTCAACCCCGAAGCTGCAGAAGCCGACGCGGCAGCATGGTGCAAAACGGCGGATATGATTTTAAGTGAACATCCACAAGAAGGTGCATCGCAGTGGCTTTCGCAAATTTGTTTTCCCGGAATGAGCTGGTCGCAATTCAGAGATTTGTTCATGGAACGTTACGAAGGCAACGAGACGCCGGCAGCAGTGTTGCTCAACATGCTCAAGGAACGTCCTAATGCAAATGAATGCCTCTCGGTGTATTCAAGCCGACTAATTACATCGTTACTGACCAAGTGGAAATCAATGACCCATGATGAGATCGCTATATCCTTAGTCTTGGCTCATGCATCCCAAATCGACCCCAGACTGCAGCGTGTAGCGTTCACCACAAACATAAAAACACGTGCTGAACTGCAACAACAACTCAAGGCGCACACGTTCAGCAGAAATTTAGAATTTTCTGCATCAGAGGGACTCGAGAGGAAGAGATTCAAAATGCAGACGCCGATTAGATGCCATAATTGCGGACATAAGGCCATGGAGTGTCGCAAGAGGAGAACAGAAGAACGAAACGAGACTAGACATGGCGAAAGCAACAACAGAACAACGATGGTACGAGAGAGATCAACAATTACTTGCTTCAAGTGCGGCGGCGTTGGACATATCGCTTCAGTGTGTACGAGAGAAACAGCAACAGCGAGCCGAAGCAGCAACGAAAGGAGAGTAGACATGTGCGCATTACATCAGCCAAATGGGACTGCAATTCAATTTGGTGAGAAGTTTCCATTTTTCTTTGATTCTGGATCAGAATGCTCTTTGGTTAAAGAAACAGTTGGCGCCAAGCTGGCTGGAAAGAGAATCCATAACATGGTTGTTTTGAGAGGCATAGGCGACAATGTTGTCAAGAGCAATATGCAGATTCTGTCCACCATACAAATTTCTGAATTTAATTTTGAATTGTCATTTCATGTAGTAGATAATAAGTGCCTCAAATATGATATGATAATTGGACAAGACATTTTTGAGCTTGGTTTTGGAGTAACTTTAGAAAGAGATAGATTCGATATCTACAAAACTCAAACCGTATTGTCTTTAAATAATGATAAAAATGTAAACGAGATAGATCATAAAAGTAATGTTAATTTGGAGCTAAGTAACAGTGATAAGTTAAAATTAAACGACATACTGGCCAAATATTCCAAATTTCTCATTGATGGCATTCCAAATAGACGTGTTACGACAGGTTCTTTAGAAATCCGTTTAGTGGACGTAAACAAAACAGTACAGAGACGACCATATCGCCTTAGCGAGAGTGAGAAAGAAATAGTAAGAGAAAAGATTCAGCAAATGCTAGAATCCAACGTAATTAGACAAAAAAGCTCCCCTTTCGCTAGTCCAATGTTACTTGTAAAAAAGAAGGACGGCAGTGACAGACTGTGCATAGATTATCGAGAACTCAACGCAAATACTGTGTCAGATAGATACCCCTTGCCATTAATATCGGACCAAATAGATCGCCTGCAAGGCGCTAAATATTTCTCTAGCCTAGACATGGCCAGTGGCTTCTATCAGGTGCCAATTCACCCCGATTCGGTTGAGCGAACTGCATTCGTGACACCAGAGGGTCAATATGAATTTTTAGCTATGCCCTTTGGCCTCAAAATCGCTTCGTCAGTCTTTCAACGTGCCATAGTTCGAGCTTTAGGGGATTTGGTTAATAAATATGCAGTAGTCTATATCGATGACGTATTAATTGTTTCTAGTACTATAGAGGAAGCATTTGACAGATTGGAAACAGTTCTAAGCATATTATCCAAGTCAGGCTTTTCCTTTAACATTAAAAAATGCAAATTTCTGCAAACGGAGATAGAGTACTTAGGTTTTCTTATAAGAGATGGCGAGCTAAAACCCAATCCTCGAAAAATACAAGCACTAACCCAACTTCCCAAACCAGAATCAGTCACACAAACTAGACAGTTCATAGGTTTAGCATCTTACTTTAGGAAATTTGTCCCACATTTCTCAGAAGTAATGAAGCCTCTTTATTCGCTAACATCAAAAATAAACGAATTTGAGTGGAGCGATAAGCATGAGGAAATTCGAAAAAAAAATTATTAAGGTGCTAACTAGTGATCCCGTTTTGATCATATTCGATCCAAATTTACCAATAGAGCTGCATACGGATGCTAGCGCCAATGGGTATGGCGCTATGCTATTGCACATGGTAGATGGTCAGCGCCGTGTAGTTGAGTATTACAGTAAATGCACCACAATATCCGAGTCAAAATATCATTCGTATGAACTCGAGACATTGGCGGTGTACAATACGATTAGAAATTTCCGACATTATTTAAGCGTTCATCGTTGGTGGTCATTTCTGCAGTCATACGAATTCCAGGTGGAATATAAAAAAGGGAGCCAAATGGCTCACGTTGACTGCTTGTCTAGGAATCCCGTCACCATAGTAGAGCAGGAAAGTTTGAGTAAGGTAGTGGAGGTACGAGTTGACTTGGCAACTATAACCCACAACTGGCTTATATACGAACAGAAGCGTGATTAAGACATATCGCAAATCATGACCGAGTTAAATAGTGATGAAATGCAGAAAGAACCAGCTAATTCTTATGAAATCAGGAATAGTTTGCTGCATCGTAAAATTCAAAGAAATGGGAAGACACGATGCTTGCCAGTCGTACCCAGGGCATTCAGATGGTCGGTGGTTAATCATGTTCACGAAGCTGTAATGCACTTGGGGTGGCAAAAAACCCTAGATAAGATTTACGAGCAATATTGGTTTGATGGAATGTCAAAATACGTGCGAAGATTTGTAGAAAATTGTGTGACATGTAAATTGTCAAAATCGGTGTCAGGTAAAATACAATCGGAGTTACATCCCATTCCCAAAGTAGAGATACCATGGCATACGGTGCACATTGATATTAGTGGGAAATTAAGCGGAAAAAAGGACGAGAAGGAATACGTAATAGTTCAAATTGATGCCTTCAAAAAAATTTGTTTACCTGTACCACACGTGGAACTTGGACACGGTGAACTGCATACAGTCAGTAAAGTCTGCGATATCAGTATTTGGTGTTCCTAACAGAATTATAGCGGACCAAGGTAGATGCTTCACGAGTAGCGAATTTCGAAAATTCTGTTCCAATAACAAAATTGACCTTCATGTAGTAGCAACGGGTGCCAGTAGGGCAAATGGCCAGGTGGAGCGCGTTATGAGTGTGCTAAAGGGCATGCTAACGGCTGTAGAGACAAGTGAGCGAACATGGCAAGAAGCATTGGGCGAAGTACAATTGGCGATAAACTGTACCATGAACCGGGTAACTAACCATAGTCCATTAGAGCTGATGATTGGCAAAGAAGCGAGACCCTTGGGAATGCTCACTGTAAATTAGGAAGAGCGTGTAGATCTGAATAAGGCTAGGAAGGAAGCTAAGGAAGGCATAAGTAAGAATGCTCAGTATGATAAGGCAAGAGTAAATAAAAAGCATGCTCAGGTAGTAAGGCATAAAATTGGCGATCATGTATTGCTGAAAAGCGAAGAGCGGCACCAAACGAAGTTGGATCCAAAGTTTAAGGGACCATTCGAAATTGTACAATTGTTAGATGGTGACCGATATTTGTTAAAATCATTGACAACTAGAAGGGTGTATAAATACACGCATGATAGTGTGCGTAGCGTGCCTAAAGATCGAGAGACCTTGGAATTTGAAGAAGAGCTTGACGACGGCAAAAAGTAGTGCGTGCAAGCAAGAGATCTGTGACCCAAGAGGGGTGCGAGGGAGAAATTTTATGCAGAAGAGAGCGTAGTACTCTGATTTGTATGAGAGAAGCCTGCTAAAATTATGATTTGATGATAAGTGAATTGGTAACCAGATGATTGAGCTTGAGCGGAAGAGAGCGTGTACTCTAAGATATGTGAAAGAAAAGAATGTTATCCTGCTAAGCTAATCTCTGATGGATATCCAAGTGGTTGGGTTTGTACGGAAGAGAGCTTGTACTCTAGAGAATTTGAGAAGTGTTATCCCGTCAAACTAACGCTTGAAGGCACAAGAAGTGCAATTGATTTTGTTTTGAAGTATAAGTAAGCTTTGTAATCATAGGGATAAGCTAAGTAATATAAAATATTGACAATGATGTGTTCTGATAAAGCTTGTACTATGCAAAGCAACACGAGGACGTGTTATAGTCAGGAAGGCCGTGTCGGAGATAAGATAGATTTAATTCAAATAATATTTACTGATTAATTATAAGTTAAGTGTATGGTCCAAAAGGAAATAAATGAGCATTGAAAATGAAGAGAGAGAAGCTTATTAGACTAAGAGCGCGGTAGGGAAAGAGAGTAAAGCCCTGCTGAGCGTGGCGCAATGATGGAAGGAAGGAAGTGGAATGGGAAGGCAATCGAGAACTGCCATCGGAAGTGAAAGGTCACAAGGAAGAATATCATTGCGACTCGCTGCGTGTGCAAAATAGAAAATGACTGAGAGAAACGACCAACATTTCCCGACAAATATATACTCGAATTTATAACGTTGAACAGAGTGCACGCATTTTTCGTTTTTTGCAATAATTTAATTACTACAGCCATCATTCTACAGTCTTTCGGTCTTCATTCATTTCGGTCCATCATTCTACAGTCTTTCGGTTTCTCGCGACGAGATAAAATAATCTCAATTAACATTTTGGCGCTCCCGGGTGGACTGTAGTGAATAAAATTAAATAAATAGGCAACAAAAATAGTGACAGTGACACAATACATATATAAACAATATATAATATTGTAGCGGAGCTTAGAACTACAGGATCAACGGGTACTAGCGCCACCTATCGGGCGGTAGCTGTTGCAAGTGGCAACATTATAATCTATAGTTTATCGGCAATCTGCAAGACTGCATTTGCGTTAACGTTAAGTCTCCCACTAATCCCAGCTCTAGCGCCGGCAGGAAGCTACTGCTAAACGCACCATGCTTTCTTTCCCAAACCGCATCTTGACCTGAAAGGTTGATTAAAAAGTAGCTGTTCAAGGCTGTCCAAGAAGGAAGTTAGAAGTTGGATCCGCTTAAGTCGCAATCCGATCTTGCCCCGATCCAAGTCGAGATTTACTAGCGACGCGGATTTAAAGTGTAAAGTGGATAGTAGAAGCGTTCTGGCTAGATTGTGGTCATATTAAATAGTGTTTTCCCAGGCCCCTAAGGGTAAGTTCGAAGAGCTGCAGAGCAAAGCGAATGAATATGCTCTCACACAAACATTTTTATCTCAGGGTAGGGAACGGTGGCTTGGAATAATCGCCGTTTACCTCTGTCACGGAGACAGAAGCAGCAAGCAGGGCAAAATTGATCCCCGCTTCAAGAAGCTCAGTCTATTTTCGGCATGGTTTCTATACAGTTCGGCGTGGGCAGAAGTCCGAGTGCGGCGAGGAGGGGAAAACTCCCCTAAAACCCCAAAAAAGGTCTAAAGGTGTTTCTTATCGGTTTGGGACCTCTAAGATCCTTTCTCGTTTAAATAATTCAGAAATGGCCCAAACAGCATAAATGCATTACGCGCAAAAATATAATATATAGAGGAAAAAACCCCGTTATAGTTAATACTAAATAATATCGTAGGTTAAAATTTCTAAAGTTTAAAAATGTAAGTTAAAGTCAAATATAATGAATAACAATATCAATCTTGTCAAGGATTTGTAAAATTTAAACATGTAAAAGTTAAAAGAAAAAAATGTGAATATAAAAAGTGAATTATAAGGCTACGGAAAGAAAAAAAATATGCAAAAGAAGATATAAAATCACTTATCAGTAGGAAGATCTTAGAGAAAAATTATGTGAAGGAGGAATTGGAAAAAAAAAAGTTTTCGTGCATGCAAATTTCGGTCGCTAAAAGACATGCACTAAATATAGTGCATTTACCGAATCCTTTTTGTTGTTGTTAGTTTTTTTTTTATTGTGTTTGCCAGAATTTCACAGCACCACCGCCAACGAATGGAAGCGCTTTCGTCATTGGAGGAAGTTAAGGTGAGCTTTATTTACTATTTGGCAATAAACCAACTTTGATTCCTTTTCTACCGAAATTTTGTTTCACGAACACACGAATATAAATGAGTATAAAGAAATAATTTTCCTTAAAGATTAAAAAAAAAAAATACTTTTGAAAAACATTGAATTGAATTGCGTTGGAATGAAGAATATAATGAAGTTACTTTTTAAATAATTATGTCACATTTCTTTTTGCATACTTTAACCCGCAATTTTATTTTGAAAGATTTACTTTTTTTATTTTTTATTTTCATTAGAATATTTTATGATTACTAAGAATGAATATCCTATCTCTCCCTGTATTTTATGAATAAACAAATATTATAATGTCTGAGTAAATACCCACTTTTAACTCCATGCTGACCCAAGAGCCGTCGTAAGTTCAAGATTCTAAAAGGGGCCTGGTGCATAGCTTTGTCGGAAGAGCATTGGCCATGGTAGGGAGGGCTGATAACACCCCGTTTACATCTAGGGGCGTGGCATGTCTAGTGAGAAGTACTGTTTCATTCTCTTAACCATCTGTCCGATTTTTATGCTATCTCATTTCCGGACGATTCAGGCTAGTTACCTATTCGCACGCGATAAATTCTAATTATCAAAGATACAAATGAGCGTCCGTAATCTGAATCCTCCAAATAACACCACGACAATTGCCGACGAGATATAGCCGGATTTTAACGCGTGCGGGATTAACAGATTGCAAGACCACCAGCTCAGACGTTGTTCGTTACAGGAATAATAAGAATTAATATCTAAAATAATTATGGCGCCCAACGTGGGGCCTTACTGTACAGTGAAGCCCACTCAATAGCATGAAAATACTAAATCTGTCCTTTCTGTTCTATTTCTGTCAATTTTCCCAGTCAGGTGGGTCAACTTTCATTCGCATAGGAATGCAGTGTTTATACTTTTAAAAATAGTAAAACCTGACCACGAAGAAAGTTTGGCACACCTGTCTCCTTGATTTGTGTTAAATTACATAAGTCAAGCGCTTCGGACTTAGGCAATCAACATTCACTGTGTTTTGGCTAACCGCGCTTGGCGTAGCAATACCTAATTTAAATTAGATCTGACAAGTCATCACTGCAGTATAACAGTGCTAATGCCCGCGAGCAGTAGCCTGGCCGCGGTTTGGATTTAGGTCTAATGTGGTTTGTTTTATATTTTTTTGAGTCTGTTAGATTGGAATGTGCTTGGAACTACAATCCTATAAAAATTATTAGTAGTTGAGGTTGGCCACGCTATAAATAATCGAACCAGGCTAAATGAGCAAATCACCTTTATCTTTCCTTCTATCTTTCTCAGAACCTCTCACGTAAACATACATAAGAGCTTCGACAATGAGCTCTTGGTTAAGCATGGAGTAATTTAATTTTCATATATTATCTTTTCGCACCCATTAAACATATACATATCTTACAATTATACATATCCTGTCGTATATCTTACAAATAACTATTACTAATCTTCCCACGACTATAAAGGTTGGAGGATTAAGAAGAAAAGTTAGTTCTACAGAGTTTGTACCGTTTGATAGAAAAGTCCGAGAAATTTCAGTTAGTTTTCGATTTAAGAGAGACAGAATAATACAACAAATTTAGCAGTTATATCCCAAGCAGTCAATATTTAGTTGTGAAATGGGTCTCGATCATTCGGATACCGAAGAGGCAAGTGCTTCAACAGAGGTCTGTACGTTGTGCAGAACTCGTACTTCGTCAACGGAATGGTTTAAAACCAAATGTGGGCATAGTTTTCATAGAAGCTGTATAAAAACGCATTTCGCAAAAGATAGAAGTTGTCCTGTCTGCAAAGCATCCTGCCAAGGAGAATCTGTGGGAAGACCAGATAGTGTCGCGCAGCATACAAGGCAGAAACAAAGGGTCGCAAGTTCACAGGTAGAAAGCGTGGAGCAAAGAGTCGCTGACATGGAGGGTCGAGGTCAGACTAGTAGTCGCGAGAGCATGGAGAGCATGCTGCAGGATGCAGTGAAGAGGATGCAAAATGAGTTACTTACACAGTTGACAGAGAAAATGTCCCTTTTAATTCATTCGAATTTGGCAGGCTGGAGCCAAGAAGCTCCACGTCAAGGTGTAGCCAACGCAAGTCCGTCGTTTGACCATCTGCTACGTGTAGATGCGGGTCAACCTAGTGAGGTGCAGGAACCGGTTAACCCAAACTATTCACCCAGGTCAAACCTTTCTGACCTTTCACATCGACCCGATAAGGTCTCTCATATAATGAATGGGTGGAAGTTGCGTTTCAGTGGTGCCGAGGGTGGAATAAGCGTAGATAATTTTATTTATAGAGTTCAGGCTTTAACTTGCCAGACACTTGGCGGAAATTTCGATATTCTCTGTGGAAATGCAAGTGCGCTGTTTGAAGGCAAAGCCGATGATTTCTTCTGGCGGTACCATAAATCTGTTCGGACCGTGAGATGGAATGATTTGTGTGCTGCTCTTCGCCGTCAGTTCAGGGATACGAGAACTGATGTAGATATACGAGAAATGATCAGGGATCGTAAACAAAAAGAAAGGGAAACTTTCGACTCCTTTTATGATGCGGTGGTCCAACTTACAGATAGCTTAGAGGATCAAATGGAGGGGAGGGAGTTAATAGAAATCCTTCGGCGAAATTTAAGACCCGAGATAAGGCACGAGATCTTAAATATCTCTATTAGTTCAATGTCACGGCTTCGCGAAATTTGTAGAAAGCGGGAGTGCTTCCTTGAAGAACTTAAGAAAATGGTGGTCCCTCTACAAAAAGGGACCACCATTCAAGAGCCACGTGTCTGAGCTCCTTGAAGATTCTCATGACCCAACCGAATCAGAATTCTTCGATGAGCGGGAAGGTACTGTGGAGGCCATATCCTTAATCTGCTGGAATTGCAGAAAAGAAGGACACAGATACCAAGACTGCACAGCAACACGAAAAGTGTTCTGTTATGGTTGTGGTGCTCGAAACACCTACAAACCATCTTGCCAAAGGTGTTTAAAAAACATGCAGCAGAACACCCAAGTTGTTCGTTCGCGGACTGTTCTGAAGGCACAAGGAACGAACACGGAGAATCTGGAAGTATAGATATCAATGAGGTGGGTGTTCCTGAGGATATCCTTGAACCAACTGATGGCGCCTCAGCAGGATGGCACCAGAGAGTTTCTACTACTAATAAGTTTACTAACAGTGTTACGAGCAAAAAGTCTAGAAATTCAAACAGGTTAAGAAGATTTTGGAGAGTCACCAAAGATTTGTGTGCGCTCCGAAAAAGTTGTGTCGACAATCGGCCGTATGCATCAGTAACAGTTCTTGGCAAGGAAGTGAAAGGGCTGATGGATACAGGAGCAGCAATGAGCTGTATAGGCGGACGATTTGCACAAGAAATCTTAGGAAGTGGAGTTCCCGTGCGTAGAGTGTTTAGTAATATTTCGACGGCAGATGGCAGTAGGCAAAACATTGTCGGGCGAATAAAGACAGGAGTTGAGTACAAAGGCCGTAAAGAGCTTTTAGAATTATATATAGTCCCTTCGTTAGCGCAGGATCTCTATTTAGGCATTGATTTTTGGAACCTGTTTGACCTATTACCTCCAGATATTCAGATATCAGAGCTGAGCGCCCACAAGATTTCTGATGAGCAGAGAAGAAGTCTGCAGAAGGTAGTGGAAAAGTTTCCATCGTTTGAAGTATCGGGGCTAGGTAAAACAAGCCTTCTGTCGCATCAGATCGATGTTGGTGTTGCAAAACCCATTAAACAGAGGCATTTTCCTGTCTCTCCAGCTGTAGAGAAGTTACTCTATGCAGAAGTAGATCGAATGCTGCAGCTAGGAGTGATTGAGGAGTCCGACAGTGCCTGGTCGTCACCAGTAGTCCTAGTTCAAAAGCCCGGAAAGGTCAGGCTTTGTAAGTGAAAGTGAACGCGGTATCCGTCAAGGACGCATACCCGTTGCCACAAATTGACGGTATCCTTAGTCGGTTGCCCAAAGCTAATTTCATTAGTAGTCTAGACCTCAAGGACGCATTTTGGCAGATTCCATTAGATCAAGCGTCTAGGGATAAAACAGCATTCACGATCCCCGGTCGTCCACTTTACCAGTTCAAGGTGATGCCGTTTGGACTCTGCAATGCGGGCCAAACTATGTCACGATTGATGGATAAGGTTATCCCAGCAGCCTTACGAAACGAGGTCTTCATCTATCTCGATGATCTCCTTATAGTCTCCGAAAGCTTTGAAGCGCATATGGAAATACTTGAGACAGTTGCAGATTGCATCCGGAAAGCAGGTTTGACTATTAATGTCAAGAAAAGCCATTTCTGCGTGCAACAGGTCAAGTATTTGGGACATTTAATTGGGGAAGGTGTTATACGCACAGACCCAGATAAAGTGGCTGCGATTGAAAAGTTTCCATTGCCAAAAACTCTTAGGAGCTTGAGAAGTTTTTTAGGTATGGCTGGCTGGTATAGAAAGTTTATTGAAAATTTTGCTACAATCGCGGCACCCTTGACCGATTTGTTAAAAGCGAAGAGAAAGTTCAGTATGACGGATGAAGGAAGAGAGGCTTTTGAGGAGCTAAAGCGTAGATTATGTTCAGCGCCTGTCCTTAGAAGTCCAGATTTCAACAAGCCTTTTTATATTCATTGCGACGCAAGTAAAAGCGGGGTAGGAGGCGTTTTGGTCCAAAAGACAGAGGATGGCGATGAGTACCCAATCGCGTATGTGTCCAAAAAGCTCAATAAAGCTCAGAGAAATTACTCTGTAACTGAGCAAGAGTGTCTTGCGGCGATCATAAGCGTGAAGCGCTTTCGTCCGTATGTTGAAGGCCACGAGTTCACCATTGTAACAGATCACGCATCGCTCAAGTGGTTGATGAATCAAACGGATTTGCATTCACGGTTAGCAAGGTGGGCCGTTAAGTTGCAAGCTTTTAGATTTACGATCGAGCATCGGAAGGGGTCACTGAATGTTGTTCCTGATGCACTCTCGAGGCTAAACGAGGACGAATTAGCGAGCATAGATGCCTCTAATGGCTTGTTAGTAGATACTTCCTCCGATCAGTTTCGTAGTCCTGAGTATATTGGTCTGATAGATAGCGTAAAGGCCAATTGCTCGAAATTCCCAGACTTAAAGGTTGTAGACGGCTTAGTGTATAGGCGCTCAGAACACGCAACAGGTGAGCCGCTCCACGACGTGTACATTTGGAAGCTTTGGGTGCCCGTTCAGCTGGTAGGCGAGGTTTTGAAGAACGCGCATGATCATCCACTTGCATCTCACGGCGGAGTTCACAAGACTCTAGAGCGAATAAGGCGCTATTATTACTGGCCCGGTTTGGTAGGAGATGTTAAGGCGTATATTGGCGGGTGTGAGACTCGTAAGACCACCAAGGCACCCAACAGTCCCCTTAGACCTCCAATGGGTAAAGCGCCAGAGTCGGAAAGATTCTTTCAGCGAATCTATATCGATTTCCTGGGTCCGTATCCGCGTTCAAAGAGCGGGAATATTGCCATTTTTATAGTCTTAGACCACTTTTCGAAATTTGTATTCGTCAAGGCCGTAAAGAAGCTGGAAGCAGCGGTCATAATAAAATATCTAAAAGAAGAATTGTTTCATCTTTGCGGAGTTCCGGAGACAATTGTATCTGACAACGGCTCGCAATTCAGATCAGAGCTTTTTCAGAAGCTTTTGAGAGAACATAGAATTTCTCACAAGCTGACGGCTATTCATTCGCCGCAGGCAAATGCGTCAGAACGCGTTAACCGATCCATAATTACTGCAATACGTTCTTATGTAGACATTAGTCAAAAAGACTGGGACGCAAACTTAAGCAGCATTTGCTGTGCTTTAAGGTCAGCTACCCATTCGGCAATTGGTACCTCACCCTACTATATGGTGTTTGGTCAGCATATGGTAACGTCAGGTGGAACCTATGCCTTGTTAAGATCACTTGAAGTATTGCAGGATAGAGGGATATCCTTTACTAGAGAAGATTCGCTGGAATTGGCTCGAGGGAAGGCAAAGAAACTTTCGCAACAGCAGGATATCAAAAACCGAGATCGTTATAATCTGAGATCGCGAGAAGTAAACTTCTCTAATGGTCAGGAAATATTTCGCTGCAACTTTAAGCAAAGTTGCTTTCTAACCGGCTACAACGCAAAGTTAGGACCAGCATTCCTAAAGGCACGAGTGCGACAAAAGTTGGGGAACTCGTACTATGAGGTCGAGGATCTCCAAGGTAAATTTGTCGGACGCTATCATGCGAAAGATTTGCGCCAGTAATTATGGCGGGATCAGCCTTGTTGGGTTCACCACCAAGTCAGATCTTGGCGGGGGGGTGTTGTAGCGGAGCTTAGAACTACAGGATCAACGGGTACTAGCGCCACCTATCGGGCGGTAGCTGTTGCAAGTGGCAACATTATAATCTATAGTTTATCGGCAATCTGCAAGACTGCATTTGCGTTAACGTTAAGTCTCCCACTAATCCCAGCTCTAGCGCCGGCAGGAAGCTACTGCTAAACGCACCATGCTTTCTTTCCCAAACCGCATCTTGACCTGAAAGGTTGATTAAAAAGTAGCTGTTCAAGGCTGTCCAAGAAGGAAGTTAGAAGTTGGATCCGCTTAAGTCGCAATCCGATCTTGCCCCGATCCAAGTCGAGATTTACTAGCGACACGGATTTAAAGTGTAAAGTGGATAGTAGAAGCGTTCTGGCTAGATTGTGGTCATATTAAATAGTGTTTTCCCAGGCCCCTAAGGGTAAGTTCGAAGAGCTGCAGAGCAAAGCGAATGAATATGCTCTCACACAAACATTTTTATCTCAGGGTAGGGAACGGTGCTTGGAATAATCGCCGTTTACCTCTGTCACGGAGACAGAAGCAGCAAGCAGGGCAAAATTGATCCCCGCTTCAAGAAGCTCAGTCTATTTTCGGCACGGTTTCTATACAGTTCGGCGTGGGCAGAAGTCCGAGTGCGGCGAGGAGGGGAAAACTCCCCTAAAACCCCAAAAAAGGTCTAAAGGTGTTTCTTATCGGTTTGGGACCTCTAAGATCCTTTCTCGTTTAAATAATTCAGAAATGGCCCAAACAGCATAAATGCATTACGCGCAAAAATATAATATATAGAGGAAAAAACCCCGTTATAGTTAATACTAAATAATATCGTAATTTAAAATTTCTAAAGTTTAAAAATGTAAGTTAAAGTCAAATATAATGAATAACAATATCAATCTTGTCAAGGATTTGTAAAATTTAAACATGTAAAAGTTAAAAGAAAAAAATGTGAATATAAAAAGTGAATTATAAGGCTACGGAAAGAAAAAAAATATGCAAAAGAAGATATAAAATCACTTATCAGTAGGAAGATCTTAGAGAAAAATTATGTGAAGGAGGAATTGGAAAAAAAAAAGTTTTCGTGCATGCAAATTTCGGTCGCTAAAAGACATGCACTAAATATGGTGCATTTACCGAATCCTTTTTGTTGTTGTTAGTTTTTTTTTTATTGTGTTTGCCAGAATTTCACAGCACCACCGCCAACGAATGGAAGCGCTTTCGTCATTGGAGGAAGTTAAGGTGAGCTTTATTTACTATTTGGCAATAAACCAACTTTGATTCCTTTTCTACCGAAATTTTGTTTCACGAACACACGAATATAAATGAGTATAAAGAAATAATTTTCCTTAAAGATTAAAAAAAAAAAATACTTTTGAAAAACATTGAATTGAATTGCGTTGGAATGAAGAATATAATGAAGTTACTTTTTAAAAAATTATGTCACATTTCTTTTTGCATACTTTAACCCGCAATTTTATTTTGAAAGATTTACTTTTTTTATTTTTTATTTTCATTAGAATATTTTATGATTACTAAGAATGAATATCCTATCTCTCCCTGTATTTTATGAATAAACAAATATTATAATGTCTGAGTAAATACCCACTTTTAACTCCATGCTGACCCAAGAGCCGTCGTAAGTTCAAGATTCTAAAAGGGGCCTGGTGCATAGCTTTGTCGGAAGAGCATTGGCCATGGTAGGGAGGGCTGATAACACCCCGTTTACATCTAGGGGCGTGGCATGTCTAGTGAGAAGTACTGTTTCATTCTCTTAACCATCTGTCCGATTTTTATGCTATCTCATTTCCGGACGATTCAGGCTAGTTACCTATTCGCACGCGATAAATTCTAATTATCAAAGATACAAATGAGCGTCCGTAATCTGAATCCTCCAAATAACACCACGACAATTGCCGACGAGATATAGCCGGATTTTAACGCGTGCGGGATTAACAGATTGCAAGACCACCAGCTCAGACGTTGTTCGTTACAATATACATAAATTCAAAAAAAAAAGAGTTGCTCGCGACGGTTGTGGTAGTCAATTCAAAAATACAAATTAAAGAATTCTCCGCGTCGCGAAACAAACTTCTCCAATCAACTAGCTGCTACTGGAAGGATTCGTCAAAGGAAAGTTTGATTGTCAAAGGAAAGTGGCCGCAGGATTAAAGGATCCGAAAGCAGAACCCCAGGTATTTGTGCAAAAAATTGAAAGTTGAGATAAGACAAATTAAAATCCGTCTTGTGCTGGAATATTGCACCCTCCTTTCAATTCTTGGCGCATACGTGCATAGAAAAAATAGTAGAGCAAAAATAAATAACAACATATAAAAGTTCTAAAAATTTAATTATAAATATATGTGCTAACCTAAATGTACTGCCTGTGGATAAAATAAAAAAAGAAAATATTTATATTATTTGCAACCAACTCTCTCTTCCTTCACTTCATAGCAAACGGTCGTGATTATTTTTTGCGCTTGCGATAAATTCTATTTTTGCAAACGCGGGTTTGAAACCTTAATTAAACACTTTGTTTTCATTACTAATATTGTGTCTTAATATTAAAGTTATACCCGTATCGCTACGCGCTTGTGCAGTGCCATATTTGGGTGAGCATTTAATAAAATTAAAAAGTCGCAATCCAAATATAGCTCTGCTTCTTTTTTACTCTCTGACTTTTTAATTTTTGCAGTTAATTCTGCTCTTATCTTTTTGCGCGCATTTCTTTACACTTGCGCACTCCCGTAGCTCTCTTCACTAACTCCCTCCTCTACCTACCTTTTATTAACCTTAGTTGGTACAGTGGTTGAAGGCTTATTTGCTTGAAATAAAAAAAAAAAAAAATAATAATAATAATAGAAAATTAAAAAAATTATAAATTCATTTTTGCTTATTTGCAATTTTTTAAAAATGGAATACAATGTTGTCTGCTCATTAAAATCGTGCAATAAGCCGATATCTTCGTCCCAGGCCAGCATCTATTGTTGGCTGTGCGAAAGTGTCTCACATGCCAAATGTGCTGGCCTTACTGCATCTGTCTCGGATGCCATATCCCGCCGTGTTGGCCTCCATTATTGCTGCAGTGGGTGCCGAGCTGTCCAAGATGAAATGAGACCATTCATGCGACAGACCAAGAGTGGGTTTAAAGATTTGATCGTTGGTTTCCGAAAAATCAACAATCAACTCAGTGCGCTGGATGTTCAATTCAATAGCCTTCAGCTGTTGAATGAATCTCCTAAGCGGAAAAAATCTGCTACTAGGGAAGTTGCAGCTCCAGTAATCGTGGAACAGCTGGATCCTCCCGCAATAATGCAGCCGCTCATTTCCCTTGCTACTCCAAGAGCAGGGACGGTAAATGAAAATTCAGCACCCGAATTTACCGTAGCAGAGCATAATTTGTCTTCTTTGTCCTCCATGGCATCACTCCAAGTGATTCCCTGGAATACCCTTGAATTAACCCCATAGCTTCCCCTAGAAATGGTAACCCGCCGCTCGGACCCCCGGAACGGACTGATGGCGCGGTATTACCGACCGTGGCACCAAAACCATTACCAAAACCAGGTAATACCACCTGTTAGACAAATATTTGTCTCACTGCTTGCCCCCGATACCTCGGAGATTGATATCTCGGCTTATATCAAAGCCAAAATCAAGGCCGTCATTAGAGTGGAAGGCATTAGGAAATTTAAATACTCCTACTCGAGGCCGATGGTTGTTGCGATATGTTCGCCTGGCTTCTTGCCAGAGGACATATTTGTACAAGAGCATCAGCCGAGTAAGGTAAAGAAAAAAAATTGGAAGCCTGCTGGAGTCAAGCTCCCAACATCTGTCCAATCCGACTCTTCAAAAAACTAACATGTTCTATCAATCTCACCTATCAGAACTTTCGGGGCCTACGTAGCAAGCTCCCTTGACTTTATTCTGATAGTCTTTCCTTTGCGTCCCATATTATAGTTTTTACTGAAACTTGGTTAAAGCCGGAGATCTTTTGCTCCGAAGTTTTTCCAAGTAGGTACACCACTTTTAGACGTGACCGACCTCTGCGAAGAGGAGGAGAAGTCTTAATTTCTATTGACTCCAATTTCGTTTCTGAAGAGGTAAAGTTTCCAGAGTTTGGTGATTTCGAATTCATTTGCGTTAAGGTCATATTGTCTGCTCAATCTTTGTTTATTACATGTTCTTACATTCCACCATCTTCCGAGCCGCCTACATACTAGCATCACTTGTCGGCTATACAGGCTGTTACCAATATTATGTCAGATACTGACCTTCTGGTAGTTCTTGGCGACTTCAATTTACCAGAACTCAATTGGTCAATAACTGAAACTGTAACTTTCTAATCACTTTCCACCCATCATGATTTCACGGCGGGCATCTTTGACTTGTCCCTAGGCCAGATCAACCATGTTTGAAATTCGTTAGGTCGGCTTCTTGACTTATGTTTTGTATCTGATCCAGATGGTACACACTTTCCAGAGCTTTGCCCCTCTCAACCCCTGAAGATCCATAACACCCTACGCTTGAAGTTTCAATTGAAACCAATTCTGGTGTCAATCAGAAGCCTTCCTGCGTATCAAAGAAGATTCGTGTTTTTCGTAAGGCTGATTTTCGTAAACTTAATTTGTTAATCGATACCTTTGACTGGTCCGATATTCTGGCATGCACAGATATAAATATCATCCTAGATAAATTTTATTTGACATTAAATTCATTTTTTGAAATAAGTGTGCCGTGGAAATATCCGTCCGCTACAAATAATCATCCTTGGTTTACAAGGTGCCTAGGTTAGGTTAGGGCGGTGATGCAAGGGGGTCATAGAATACCCCCTCGCTTCCACTTGAGCCGCTAGGGCTCCTTGTGCTGCCGCTGGAGCAAGGGTTTCACCGAGATGCTACCCCCCCCTCCCCCCTTCCTGACTACCAGGGTGCATATATGCGCTTATGTGCATATATATGCACAGCCTGCTTTCTTTATGAAGGCAACCAATCCGCGTGGAGAGATCTCTGAGAGATCGTTAAGGTCCGAGAGTTCTTCGGACCCGAAGTGTTTGAGTCTGCTGCGTCCGAGTGCCGGGCAGTGGCATAAGAGGTGCGATACCGATTCTACCTCCTCTTCATCCCTGCAGCTCCTGCAGAAATCATTGTGGGGGACTGCAAGCCTGGCCGCGTGTTCGTCTATCAGCCAGTTCCCAGTGATTGTCCCAATCGCTAGGCTGCATTCCGGTCTAGTCAGAGCAATAAGTCTCGCCGATCTTTTCTGAGAGCGTGTCGGCCAGATCAAACGTGATGTTCTACAGGTCTGGAGATTTCTCCATTTCCTATTGGCTGCCAGGTCGCAAAACTCCCTGCACTTTAGCCTGCAAGTAGCCAAGAGTATGCCTACAAGTTCTTTCTCCGGTAGGAAAGGGTTGGTAGTCCCTGCCCTAGCTAGTTCATCTGCAGCACAGTTTCCCTCGTGGTCCCTGTGACAGGGAACCCAGATGAGGTAGATTTCATGCTGTTCAGCCATCTCGTTGAGAGATCTGCGACAGTCATTGACTGTCCTGGAGTTGGATGAGAATCCGTCAAGGGCCTTGAGCGCTGCTTGACTATCTGAGAAGATACATATTGTGCCCCGATTGCCTCTTAGAGCTGGGGATTCAAGTGCTTCCTTAATGGCTACTACTTCAGCCTGGAAAACACTACAGTGGTCGGGGAGTCTGAAGGACTCCTTTAGGCCAAGATTCTCGCAAAAGTAACCGCCTCCCACCTGGCCGTTAAGTTTTGATCCATCTGTATAGATATGAATGGAGCCCTCCGGTCCCGGTATCCGGGCATCCCATTCCTCCCTCGAGGGGATTAAGACTTTGTAGTTAGTGGTGGGTTGGTCGACGGGCACGCAGTAATCCGTACACCCCTCAGGCATGAAATGGTGTAGGTCCAGTCTGGTATGACCGAAACTATTTTTGCTCCATAGGTTTGCCTCCCGCAGTCTTATTGCGGCCAGAGTGGCAGTCTTTACCTCAGTTCATCAGTTCAACTGGTAGTAGGTCCAGTATAGTGTCTAGGGCATCACTAGGCGTAGTGCGTAGACTGCCTGTTTTTTTTTTTTTTTTTTTTTGCGCGGTTCCCACTGCATACGTACAGCCCACCTCCCGTCCAACCGACCGAGGGACGCTACCGCGTAACGTACGGCTCGAATCGCGGGAATAGATCCGAGATAGATAAGCGAGGATTAGGAGAAAGATATTACGAGGAAGAGTGTTGCATAGATAAGGCGGTTAATATAAGCGATTTAAGATTGTTAGTAGAGCAAAGTGATAAAATGTGGTAGATACCATTGTAGTCCGAACATAATACCCTGAACGGATCGTGTTGGGCATATGTCGATCTACAATGGCTGAGGAGTAGAGGACGAAAGTTTCTGGTCCTTCTACTAGGAAAGTTAAAGTTTAAACGTGTTAGTAAATGCTGGCTGTCTATATTTCCATAAATAAGATTATATAGAAACATGACACCCAGCATCGTTCTACGATTTGTTAAGGTTGGTAAGTTGATTAGTAAAAGTCTACTATGATAAGAGGGGAGGTAAAGATTTGCATCCCAATTAAGTCCCCTAAGAGCAAAAGTAAGGAAGTTTTTTTGTACAGATTCAATGTGATCTTGGTGTACTCCATATTGAGGACTCCAGACACACGATCCATACTCAAGAATCGGACGGACCAGTGATGTATATAACGTTTTAGTTATGTACGGGTCATTAAATTCGTTTGACCATCTTTTAATAAAACCAAGCACACCCATAGCTTTATTAACCATGGTAGATACATGGTCGGTAAATTTAAGTTTCAAATCTAATAGGACACCTAGATCGTTAACCTGAGTTAATCGTTCTAAGGCGTTCCCATAGAGAAAGTACATAGCCTGGTGAGGACTAGATCGGTAAAAAGACATAAGTTTACATTTCGATCCATTAAGCTTTAGGTTATTTGCTAAACACCAATTTTGAAGTTTATCCAAATCGGATTGAAGTCTAGACTGGGCGCTAGTGAATTTATACTGAAGGCATAGCTTAACGTCATCAGCGTACATAAGTACAAGTGAATTAGTTAAGGCAAGGGGCAAGTCGTTAATAAACAGAGTAAAAAGTAGGGGTCCAAGATGGCTTCCTTGGGGCACCCCCGATGTGGCGCGGACTACACGCGAGGTAACATCTTTAAAGAAAACACGTTGGGTTCTCCCTGATAAGTAGCTCGAAATCCACATAAGAAGATCAGTTGGGAATCCCAAAAGACTGAGTTTACTTATAAGAAGCGAATGGTTAACAGAGTCAAATGCTTTACTGACTCGTCTGTTTGTAAGCCATTCCGGAAGCCATCCGTGATAAAAGATGTTAGCTCCAATAAGTTGGTAGTGGTGGAGCGGCGCTTCATGAAGCCATGCTGGCACGGAGTTATTATTGAACTACATAGGTGTTGCAAATGTGGAGTGATAAGTTTTTCAAAAAGCTTTGGAATTGCTGACAATTTAGATATGCCTCTATAATTAGCAGCGTCGGATTTTTTCCCTTTTTTATGCAGCGGAATAATGAAGGATTCCTTCCACATAAAGGGAAAGATCGAAGTTTCCAGCGATAGATTTAAGAGTTTAACAAGCGGTTTGCACAGTGCCTCGGCGCAGTACTTCAGAACACAGCCTGGTACTCCATCAGGGCCTGGCGAATACACGGGCTTAACCTTAAGAAGATCCGATAACACACCACTTTGATCGAAAGATGGGCAAAATATAAGGTTGGCTGATTGGATATTATAAGTGTAAGGCTGAGCTAAACTGCTGGTAGGTGAATAGGTAGTTTGAAAAAACTGTGCAAAGAGATCGGCCATTGTCTGATCGGTGTTTGCATAAGAGTTCTCAAACGTAAGCAGTGGGGGAAAAGATACATGTTTACGCTTAGTGTTTACAAAGTTATAAAACTGCTTCGGATCCTGAGTAAACTGAATCCTGCAGCGGCGAATATAACTCCTATAACATTCTGCGTTATGCACGGTGAAATTGGACCGAGCTACTAAGTATCTTGAATAACTAACTGTACAGCCAGATAATCTATGTTTGTTTAAAAGTCTACTCATACTATTCTTTAAATTTATAAGGTGCCTTGTATACCAAGGCGGATTCGTTGAAGCGGACGGATATTTCCACGGCACGCAAGCGTCGAAAAATATGTTCAAAGTGTAATAAAATTTTTGTAATGCGATGTTTATATCCTCGCATGCCAGTAAATCAGACCAATCAAATTCCAAAATTAACTTGTTTAATTTCATAAAGTCAGCCTTACGAAAGAAACGAACTTTCTGAGATTTAACTGTAGACTTAAGGTCAAAAAAGTAATTATTTTCGATTGAAACCTCAAGAGTGGGATGATATGGATCCTCAGGGTTAGAAAGGGGCAAAGTTCTGGAAAGAGTAATTCCATCAGGATCAGAAACGAAACATAAGTCCAACAGCCGACCTAAAGAATTTCAAACGTGGTTAATTTGCCCGAGTGACATGTCGAACATGCCCTCAGGGAAGTCATGGTGGGAGTTAAGCTGTAAAGACGGTGAATTATCAACATTTGACCACATAAGTTCTGGGATATTAAAGTCACCCAGAGCTATCAGCTGGTCACCATCAGACAGACGATCGAAAACCAAACGAATAGCGGACAAATGTTGCCAGTATGTTGGCGGTTCGGACGAAGGTGGTATGTACGAACAGGTAACATACAAAGATTGATCGGACAAAGTGATTTTGATGCAAAGAAATTCAATGTCACCAAACTCTTGTGATTTTACCTCTTCAGAAGCGAATTTGGAGTCTACAGAAATTAGCACTCCTCCTCCCCTTTGCAAAGTTCTATCACATCTAAAAGTGGTGTACCTACTAGGAAAAACTTCGGAGCTTAAGATCTCCGGCTTTAACCAAGTTTCTGTAAATACAATAATGTGGGATGCAAAAGAAAAACTATCAGAATACAGTTTGGGAAGTTTACTACGTAACCCTCTTGTATTCTGATAGGTAAGTGTTAATGAAGACATTAGTTTTTTGAGATTGAGGAAGATGAGGTGGAAGGTTGATCAGTGGCCTTAACATGTGGGAGTTTTACACCCACAGGTTTGGTTATCTTTTTTTTCACCGTACTTGGCTGATGTTCTCGGACGAAAATGTTCTCTGGCCAAAAGCTGGCGGAACAGATCGTCTTGAACATCTGCAAGGGCACACGTATTTTGAAAGATGACGTGTGCCTGGTGTAAGAATATTTGAATTTTGTAATATCCACCACCTTTATGTCGGCTTTTGCTTTGGCTTTGATGTAAGCCGAGATATCAATCTCCGAAGTATCAGGGGCAAGCCGGGAAACAAAAATGTGTTTTGATGGTGGGATCACCTGCAAGGGTTTTGGTGCCGTCGTAACTAATACTGCGGCATCAGTGCGTACCGGGGGTCCGGACGGTTTATTACCCTGTTTGGTGACTGTTACAGGAGTTTGAATTATTGGGTCTGGGATCACTTGAAGCGATGCCACAGAGGACATATCGGACAATTGCTCATTGAGTCCGAGACATTCGGAAGCCGAATTTTTCTCAGGTCCGGCCCTTGGGGTGGCCGGAGATATAAGCGGCTGCATAGTTGTCGGCTGATTTCTTACGCTTTGGAGACTCATTTAGTAGTTGAAGACTACTAAACTGTGTATCAAGCGCACAGAGTTGGTCATTGATTTTTCGAAAACCACTAATCAACTCCTTGAAACCGCTTTTAGTCTGCCTCATGAACGACCTCATTTCGTCCTGAACAGCACGACAACCGTCACAGCAAAAGTGGAGTCCAGACCTACGCGAGATTGCATCCGACACTGAGGCCGTGAACCCGGCACACTTAGCGTGTAAAACGTTTTCACAGAGCCAGCAATGGATGGTAGGCTGGGAAGACGAGATTGTCTTATTGCAAGACTTTAATGCACAGACCAATTTAAAATCCATAATTATTAAAAATTTGAATAATTAATTTATTAAAAATTATTTAAAATAAATAATTAATTTATTAAAAATTATTAAAAATTTAAAAAATTAATTTATTAAAAATTATTAAAAAAATTAATAATTAATTTAAAAATATTATTTTATTTTATTAATGAGGAACCTTGAACCACTGTACCAAGGAAACGAGAAGGGGAGATTAAAGAGAGCAGTTAGTGCAAGTTAGTAAGATTTAAAGAAATAGAGATAAGAATCTCTTTTGAGCGAGAGTAGAAGCAAAAGAATAGCAACAACAACGTAGGAGATGAAGAAGCAGAGCAGGGCTATGTTTGGAAAGTAAGTTAAATAAATTATTATTTTACCTCCAAATATATCACTGCACACGCGAAGCGATACGGATCTAAAAAATTACAATTTGTTTTTATATCAGTAAAGAAATAAACACCGATTGTTTATAGAAAGCTTATTGCAAATTTTACAAAAACGTAGTGCGCACAAAAAAAACACGTCCGTCCGCTTTAAGATAAAGAGAGGAAGTGAGTGAGCCGGTTATACAGACTTCCGCCAAGCGCTGCGTCTTCCTGAACTTTTCCCTGCATGTGGAGTTGTCCAGGGCGGGCCACCAGACAACGACACCATAGACTAGAATTGTCTGATGATCGCTGTGTTTAACCATCTGACCATCTTCGGGGACATTCCCCATTTCAGGGCTACCGCCTTGCGGCAGGTATAGAGTGCTATTGGCGCTTTCTTAGTCCTATCAGCGGTGTTCAGCTTCCAGTCCAGTTTCCTGTCTAGAGTGATACCTAGGTACTTCGCACTATCACTAAGAACTAGTGTTTCTCCAACGAGCTTCGGAAGTCTTAGGTTAGGTATCTTGTACTTCCTGGTGAACAGCACGAGCTCTGTCTTGGACGGATTGACTCCCAGCCCGTTCTTTTGCGCCCAGGCCGACAGAACTTCGAGCTTCCCTGTCATTAGGTCGCATAGCGTCTGTGGTAATTTCCCCACGAAGGCAATAGCAACATCGTCCGCGTACGCAATGATCTTACATCCGCCACCCTCTAAGGATCGCAG
Organism: Drosophila ananassae; assembly: GCF_017639315.1. Lineage (NCBI taxonomy): Eukaryota > Metazoa > Arthropoda > Insecta > Diptera > Drosophilidae > Drosophila > Drosophila ananassae. Next base: position 73,287 of record NW_025319069.1, on the reverse strand, counting down.
TAGGCTGTTAACCGCCACGTTCCAGAGTAGTGGTGAGAGTACATCTCCTTATGGGGTGCCCCTCTTGACGTATCTTCGAATAGTCGAACCTCCAAGAGTAGCCTCGACACTCCTGTTAACCAGGATCTGCCGTATTAGGTGAGTTGATCGATTGCCTATTCCAAGTCCCGTCAGTGCGTTGATTATTGAGCACGGTAAAAAAAATGTTGTTGAAGGCCCCTTCTATGTCTAGAAAAGCCACAAGTGCGTATTCCTTGAAATTAATCGCTCGTTCGGCGATCATAGTGATATCGTGCATGGCTGTTTCAGTTGATCGGCCCCTTTTGTAAGAATGCTGAGAGCATGAGATGTCATTTGGGTTAATGTTAAGTTGTAGATGGAGACTTAAGAGTCTTTCCATAGTCTTAAGGAGAAAGGAAGACAGACTTATAGGTCTGAAGTCCTTGGGGGTACAGTGGGATGGTTTCCCCGCCTTGGGTATGAATACAACCTTCGTGCACAGCCATGCCTTTGGTATCATACCAGTAGTGAAGACTGTGCTGAAGATTTTCTTAATCCATTTCCTTAGGTTAATACCGGCTCTGGATAACTGAGCTGGTAGAATACCGCCCGGTCCCGGAGATTTGAAGGGTTTAAAACTGTCTATTGCCCATTTAAGGTTTCTGTCACTAAGTAGGTAGTTGAGCGAGCCCTGGTGACCCTGGCTACGCATCACCTGGGTTGACCCTTCCGATGAGCAACCCTGGAAGTGTGCGTTGATAAGGGGCTCCAGGGTTTCCAGGCTTGAGGTTGTCCAGCACCCCTCCGTGTTCTTAATGTAACCTGCGATGGGGGCTGTAGTAGAGAGAATCTTTCTTAGGCGGGCGGCCTCTGATGTCTCCTGAATGTTGGTGCAGAAATTGGCCCAGGCAACCCTCTTTGCCTTGCGCAATTCTTTGTTATATTGCCTAAGTTCAGCTTTATAGGTTTCCCACGCCTCGTCTGTGTTGGTACGGTGCGCGTGGTTGAAGGCCCTACGTGCATTTTTTTTGTAGGGGGCTAAAGACGAGGTCCACCACGGAGGCTTCTTCGATCTGTTGCTACCTATTCTTTTCTTGGGGCAGGCCTTGTGGTAAGCTTTTGCACTAGTCGTAATAAGCTTGTCTAGCATGGCGTTGAGCCCCTCATAGGTCTCGATGGTCTCTGAAGGCGGTTCGCCTAAGGATCTATCTAGTATATTTTTATAGAGCTCCCAGTTTGCCTCTCTAGGATTTCGTACTGCTTGCTTGGTGAAGTTTTCAAAATTTACTACTATCTCAATATAGCGATGGTCTGAAAATGAGTGTTTGTCAAGGACTCTCTAGCTGGTGATTGCATCAGCCAGGGAGTGCGAGAATAATGTGACATCAAGAACCTCCCTTCTGTTCTTGACTACGAAGGTGGGTTCTGAACCTCTGTTACCCACTAGAAGCTTAGAGCTGAGGATAAAATCGAAGATTGACTCAACCCTCTCGTTTGTGTCAGTGCTTCCCCACTGATTGTGATGAGCGTTGGCATCGCATCCTATTATTAGGTCGATGTCCTTCCTTTCGCTGTCTTCCACAAGCCGCCTGAGTAGCGAATGGGGTGGAGGTCCTAGGTGGTCGTGACCCATATATGCCGAGCATATTCTTAGATGGCCGTCTGGGCCCTCTATCGATGCGGCTACGTGATCTTCATTGCTAAAATTTGGTAGCAAGAAGGTATTAAGGCTTTTCTTTGCGAGTATGCATGCTCGCTTTTTACCTGTTACATCGGCTGTGTACAGACTGAAGTCCGACGCCAACAGACCGAGAATCCTGTCTCCGTGGATCCAGGGTTCTTGGATGAGGGCCACGTCAGCTCCATTCTCTGCAAGATGGAGCAGGAGGGCGGCGGAAGCCACCTTACTGTGATGGAGGTTTATCTGCAGGAATGTCAGGGACATCCTTTAGATTCTCCACCACAGTAACCTCCGCCTCGGTGTCGGAGCCCAGCAATGAGTCCTCCTCCATGCCGACGCCACCAAGAGCCCTCGCCAGATCACTCTCCTCTGAGGTGTACCCTTCCAGAATGTCCTCCTCCACATCTGACATTCCTTCTGGGCGGACCTCTTCGGTCGGTTCCCCCGAGTCTAGCTCTTGTGCGTCCATCTCCAAGTCGATGCCTCCAGGCTTACTCTTCGCAACCGACTTGTAGATCCTCACCGCAACGTGCTCGAACCCGTATTTGATACGGCTACCGGCACCCTCCAGGATCTTCGCAGTCTCCTCATTTAGAGTGAGGACAACCTGCCTTCTCAGTCCCACTGCTTCCTCCACCTTGGCGACTCTCCAGTCCGCCGTAGGGAGTGTGGGATTGCACATTTTGAGCATGGCCAGAATGGTGGCAGGGTCCGCCGGCTTCTCTGTCAGCCATACGCGGGCCCTTGGTTTGCTGGGGATCTTGTCCCAGTCCACCGCCTCCAGTCTGGCTCCTGGGTAGACCTCCCCAAGCGACGCAATCATTCGCTTGTAGAGGCTTACAGACCTCGCATCTTGGCACGCTATCACCTTGATGCTACCCTGGTACCACCCTGCGTCTTCGCAGTCCGGTGGAGGTCCTCCGCTCTTGAGCATCTCCTCCATGAAGCGCCCATGCAGCTCATTCACTACCTTACGCCAAAGCTCCTTGGGGATCAGGCCATCCTTGGCCATCCATTATCAATGACCCCAATGATGGTCCTGCCCTTGGTAACTTCGGCGAAGGATCTGTTACTTTGTGTCTGCACCTTCTTCTTCTTAGCTAGGGGCGCTCCACCGTCGGTCGACCTCTGCCTTTTCTCTCTCCTTGACAGAGTCGCCTACTCCTGTCGGCTTCTTTGGGTCCAATCTGGCCCCCGCTCTTGCTGGCTGAAAGTCAGGCAGGATTTCCCTCGCCCACTTTATTATTTCAGCCTGATCGGGATTGGACTCCGCCGATGGGTCTGCCCTAGGGTGAAGGCCGCTCTCCTCCTATCTTTATAGGAGCCCTTCCGCTGCAGGGGGCTAGCAGTCCTCGGACCGGGGCCTTCCTTAGGGTTGCCGCCGATGCGAGAGGAGCTCGATTCAGGAATCTTGCCCCCCACACCGTTCGGTGGTCCCATAGTGGGCCCCGTTTTGGGGGTCGATGCCTTGGCATCTCCCCCTACACCGGCGCCGCTCGCCTCCGGATGTTGTCCCTCAGTGGGGAGCTTCGCCATCCCAGCATCTCTTTGGCCTCTATCTGCCTTGGAGATTGACGGATCCGAGATCCCATTTTCGGACTTTCTTAAGGAGTTCCGTTCTCCACTGTTTGTTTTTCTTTTATTATTATTATCGTTCATTTTTGGACCCACGAGTAGGCGGGAAGGGGTTCGTCCATCATGACATAGCCCGCTTGTCATGATAAGCCTGGTTAAAACTGAGGGGTCGGCCGGTCCCCCAGAGTCCGCATATTAACGTCCGTGCATCCCCCGGACATGCATCCCTCGGCATATGCTGTTGCACCTTGGATTGGGGTGATTTGAGGAAGGGAGTTTTCTTCTCCCCGCCCGACTACAATTCGCCAGCATCCTCGGCAGAGACATGACCTTACCGGGACCTGTTACCAGCCGCCCTCACGTGGAGAGTATAGTCGCACTACCATCGGTGTACACAGTTACGGCACATGAGCTCATGCGTTTCTCCCCCTGTTGTACCCGATTGGCTGACGGCCCTACAAGTTGCCTAACAAAATTAAAAACATATTGTATAATTAATGTAGATGGGAGAGCGCAAGTGAGAGCTTTACTTGCGCTCCCGCTCCGCCCTTAACTAACTTATACTAGACTTCATAACATTCCACGTTATGAAGTCTAGTATAAGTTAGCATTCCACGTTATGAAGTCTAGTATAAGTTAGTTTAGGGCGGAGCGGGAGCGCAAGTAAAGCTCTCACTTGCGCTCCCCCATGAATTCGCCCCGCTTCGCCGCACTAGATAAGCAAGGCTTAAGTTTTTGTTGATATGAATATATACTCGAATTTATAACGTTGAACAGAGTGCACGCATTTTTCGTTTTTTGCAATAATTTAATTACAACAGCCATCATTCTACAGTCTTTCGCTTTCTCGCGACGAGTTTATTCACTGAAGTGAATAAAATTAAATAAATAGGCAACAAAAATAGTGACAGTGACACAATACATATATAAACAACATATAATATACATAAATTAAAAAAAAAAAAGAGTTGCTCGCGACGGTTGTGGTAGTGAATTCAAAAATACAAATTAAAGAATTCTCCGCGTCGCGAAACAAACTTCTCCAATCAACTAGCTGCTACTGGAAGGATTCGTCAAAGGAAAGTTCGATTGTCAAAGGAAAGTGGCCGCAGGATTAAAGGATCCGAAAGCAGAACCCCAGGTATTTGTGCAAAAAATTGAAAGTTGAGATAAGACAAATTAAAATCCGTCTTGTGCTGGAATATTGCACCCTCCTTTCAATTCTTGGCGCATACGTGCATAGAAAAAATAGTAGAGCAAAAATAAATAGCAACATATATAAAAGTTCTAAAAATTTAATTATAAATATATGTGCTAACCTAAATGTACTGCCTGTCGATAAAATAAAAAAAGAAAATATTTATATTATTTGCAACCAACTCTCTTCCTTCACTTCATAGCAAACGGTCGCAATCCAAATATAGCTCTGCTTCTTTTTTACTCTCTGACTTTTTAATTTTTGCAGTTAATTCTGCTCTTATCTTTTTGCGCGCATTTCTTTACACTTGCGCTCTCCCGTAGCTCTCTTCACTAACTCCCTCCTCTACCTACCTTTTATTAACCTTAGTTGGTACAGTGGTTGAAGGCTTATTTGCTTAAAATAAAAAAAAAAAATAATAATAATAATAATAGAAAATTTAAAAAATTATAAATTCATTTTTGCTTATTTGCAATTTTTTAAAAATGGAATACAATGTTGTCTGCTCATTAAAATCGTGCAATAAGCCGATATCTTCGTCCCAGGCCAGCATCTATTGTTGGCTGTGCGAAAGTGTCTCACATGCCAAATGTGCTGGCCTTACTGCATCTGTCTCGGATGCCATATCCCGCCGTGTTGGCCTCCATTATTGCTGCAGTGGGTGCCGAGCTGTCCAAGATGAAATGAGACCATTCATGCGACAGACCAAGAGTGGGTTTAAAGATTTGATCGTTGGTTTCCGAAAAATCAACAATCAACTCAGTGCGCTGGATGTTCAATTCAATAGCCTTCAGCTGTTGAATGAATCTCCTAAGCGGAAAAAATCTGCTACTAGGGAAGTTGCAGCTCCAGTAATCGTGGAACAGCTGGATCCTCCCGCAATAATGCAGCCGCTCATTTCCCTTGCTACTCCAAGAGCAGGGACGGTAAATGAAAAGTCAGCACCCGAATTTACCGTAGCAGAGCATAATTTGTCTTCTTTGTCCTCCATGGTATCACTCCAAGTGATTCCCTGGAATATCCTTGAATTAACCCCATAGCTTCCACTAGAAATGGTAACCCGCCGCTCGGACCCCCGGAACGGACTGATGGCGCGGTATTACCGACCGTGGCACCAAAACCATTACAGGTAATACCACCTGTTAGACAAATATTTGTCTCACTGCTTGCCCCCGATACCTCGGAGATTGATATCTCGGCTTATATCAAAGCCAAAATCAAGGCCGTCATTAGAGTGGAAGGCATTAGGAAATTTAAATACTCCTACTCGAGGCCGATGGTTGTTGCGATATGTTCGCCTGGCTTCTTGCCAGAGGACATATTTGTACAAGAGCATCAGCCGAGTAAGGTAAAGAAAAAAAATTGGAAGCCTGCTGGAGTCAAGCTCCCAACATCTGTCCAATCCGACTCTTCAAAAAACTAACATGTTCTATCAATCTCACCTATCAGAACTTTCGGGGCCTACGTAGCAAGCTCCCTTGACTTTATTCTTAGTCTTTCCTTTGCGTCCCATATTATAGTCTTTACTGAAACTTGGTTAAAGCCGGAGATCTTTTGCTCCGAAGTTTTTCCAAGTAGGTACACCACTTTTAGACGTGACCGATCTCTGCGAAGAGGAGGAGAAGTCTTAATTTCTATTGACTCCAATTTCGTTTCTGAAGAGGTAAAGTTTCCAGAGTTTGGTGATTTCGAATTCATTTGCGTTAAGGTCATATTGTCTGCTCAATCTTTGTTTATTACATGTTCTTACATTCCACCATCTTCCGAGCCGCCTACATACTAGCATCACTTGACGGCTATACAGGCTGTTACCAATATTATGTCAGATACTGACCTTCTGGTAGTTCTTGGCGACTTCAATTTACCAGAACTCAATTGGTCAATAACTGAAAATGTAACTTTCTAATCACTTTCCACCCATCATGATTTCACGGCGGGCATCTTTGACTTGTCCCTAGGCCAGATCAACCATGTTTGAAATTCGTTAGGTCGGCTTCTTGACTTATGTTTTGTATCTGATCCAGATGGTACACACTTTCCAGAGCTTTGCCCCTCTCAACCCCTGAAGATCCATAACACCCTACGCTTGAAGTTTCAATTGAAACCAATTCTGGTGTCAATCAGAAGCCTTCCTGCGTATCAAAGAAGATTCGTGTTTTTCGTAAGGCTGATTTTCGTAAACTTAATTTGTTAATCGATACCTTTGACTGGTCCGACTGGAAGGAATCTTTCATAATTCCTCTGCACAAAAAGGGGAAAAAATCCGATGCTGCCAACTACACAGGCATCTCAAAATTGTCAGCGATTCCAAAGTTATTCGAAAAATTAATAACTCCTCATTTGCAACACCTATGCTCATCAATAATTTCTCCATGTCCGCATGGTTTCATTAAGCGTCGCTCTACCACCACTAATTTATTGGAGTTGACTTCCTTTGTTTTAGATGGCTTCCAAAAGGGATTTCAAACTGATGTTATTTACACAGACTTTAGTAAAGCATTTGATTCAGTTAATCACTCACTCTTGTTGAGTAAACTAAATCTTTTGGGATTCTCAACCGACCTCATTACGTGGATCTCCAACTATTTAAATGGAAGAACACAGAGAGTCTTATTTAAAGATCAATACTCCCGCTTAGTCCATGCCACATCTGGTGTCCCTCAAGGAAGCCATCTTGGCCCATTACTATTCACTCCTTTTATAAATTTCTTGCCCCCATCCATAACAAACGCGCTGGTACTAATTTACGCAGACGATGTTAAGCTTTGTCTGCAATATAAGTTCCCGTCTGCCCAAAACAGTCTCCAGTCGGATCTCGACAATTTTAAAAAATGGTGTTTAGCTAATGACTTAATACTTAACGGATCAAAATGCAAACTTATGTCTTTTTATCGTACTATTCCTCACCAGGCTTCGTACTATCTCTCTGGGATTGCCTTAGAAAAATTAACTCAGTTTAATGATCTTGGTGTCCTTTTAGACATAAAACTTAAATTTTCCGACCATATTTCTTCAATAGTTAATAAGGCTAAAGGTGTTGTCGGTTTTATTAAAAGATGGGCTAAAGAATTTAACGACCCTTATATTACTAAAAGCTTATTTATATCCTTGGTCCGCCCAATACTGGAGTACGGTTCATGTGTCTGGTGTCCCCAATACGGTGTTCATCAAGACCGCATAGAAACTTCTTATTATTTGCTCTTAGGGGACTTAACTGGGACGCAAATCTTCACCTACCTTCGTATAATAGTAGACTCCTACTAATAAACTTACCCTCCTTAAAAAATCGTAGAACAATGCTGGGTGTCGTTTTCCTACACAACCTTATTAATGGTGATGTAGATAGCCAGCACTTACTAACACGCTTACAGAAACTTTAGTCCTATATTCTTAAGCCATTGTAGATCGACATATGCACAGCATGATCCCCTTAGGATTTTATGTTCGAACTACAATGGTCTGTATAATATTATTTTTCTTTCTTCCCTGTCAAATTTGAAAACCTCCATTTTAAATTACCTACAAGAGCATACTAATTCTTCCTCGTTTTCTTTATAATCCTTCTATTTAAACTTATATACTATACTCATTATACTAACTCGAATTTATTCCCGCTATTCGAGCCGTACGTTAGCGGCAGGAGCCCCTCGGTCGGTTGGGCGGGAGGTGGGCTGTACGTATGCAGTGGGAACCGCGCGCGCGAAAACCACTGTCGCCCCCTACCCCTCGTTCTCGAATTTACAAATCTTCCAAATAAATACTAAAGTGCAGCCAAAAATTATTTATTTATTACAGATAAAATAAAGGTGCATATATATTTGGTATACATATAATAATATATGTATATGTATATGATAATATTCTCGTTTTCGTTTCCCACCGTTATCCGCTGCTGTATGTATGTATGTATATGCACTTTTTGGCGCCTATAGTTTAACGGTCCGCCAAGTGACGCGCTCACCTACAATTTGGTCGTGCATATTGGTTTCAGTGTCATTGGCGACCAACTATTTTTTTTGGATACTCTGTGCCTCGGCTATCAATAATTCGTTATCAATTAATTAATCAATTTATATTTTTTTTTGGTTAAATTTTATAAATTATTTATTATATTTAAATAAGATTAATTACTTATTTTCGTTTTCGCATTTTCTTGTTGTTGAATTAAATACATATAAATTTTTAAATAAATTTCTAAAATTTATTTATTTTTAATAAATTTTTAATATTAATATTTTAAAATTAATAAAAAATTTAAATAAATTAATAAAATTTCTTTAACAAAAAATTTAAATAAATTATTAAATCTTAAATATGCATTGTTTTCGTTTTTGTATTGAAAAAATAAATTTTTTATAATGGAAAGTACTAAACAAATGAGCAACTCATAAAGCAAATGAGTTGCAAGACCAGATCGAGCAAATAGATGAATTGGATGATTCCGGAGCCGGGTTGGAAGAATTAGGAATAACTACCAAGGCAAGGATTATGTCCTTATGTAGTGGCTTGAATTCAGCTGAAGACTCCCGTTCCCGTTCAGCCAAAATTCAGTGGCAATTATTCGGATTTCAAAAATTTCATGTCTTATCGAGACATTAGTTGACAAATATGTGAACATTCCAGTTATCGAGAAATTTAATGATTTAATTTCTTGCCTCTCTGGTGAAGCCATAGGAGCTGTCAAGGCATTCCAGGTCACCGAGAGTAATTACGACAAAGCTATCGCTAGTCTAAAAAGAGTTTATGATAACGAATGTCTCATCTTTGCGAAGCAAATACGTCAACTGTTCAGCCTTCCAAAAATTTCCCAGCCGTCTGCGTCGTCGTTGAGGGGTCATCAATTTATGGATCCGACACTGTGTCATCAATTTATGGATCACTGTTATCCATAGGAGATGATACTAAAATTGCAAACTCAATGATTATTAATTTAGTTTTGAGTAGAGTGGATCCAGTGACCAAGCAAAAATGGGAAGAGTCACTGGATTATGAGGAATTGCCGCTGTGGTCCGATTTCGAAAAAATACTAAATCGTAGATACCAGCATCTGTCCGCTGAAGAGACTGGCAAACCAAAACAAGAAAGAACTGGGTTCAGCAAGCAACTGAATAGAACTTCGTTGGCTTGTTCTTCTACCAACGCCAAACCACCTTGCAGTTATTGTAACGTTAACAACCATTTTTTGGCCCAGTGCAGTCCGTTCGCTCGCCTTGCTGTAATGCAAAGGTTTGAGTTTGTTAAGTCAGCCTCCCTATGTTTGAATTGTCTGCGAAAAGGTCACACGGTAGCGAATTGTAAATCGACCAGGTGTCAAATCTGTTCAAGATCGCACCATAAACTTCTTCACCGATTTACAGTGACTGAAAATTACTTAGCATTACCACCACCCACTCAAAATCCTCCTCCAGAGTTAACGAATGATAACGTTAGCAACGTCGATCGTAAGCGTTCGAACAAAAAATGGTGAGCACATCTTGGCCGAAGCATTACTTGACTCAGGGTCAAAAATGAATTTTATTACAGAAGGTCTTGCTCAACAGATCCGTAGGGAGGAATCGTGCATCAACTTGCTTGGAATTGGTCAAATTAATTCACAAGGTAAGAAAAAGATACACACCGTGGTGAAGTCGAGAGTCAATGGTAGCGAGTTTCCGTTCGACTTTTGGGTTTTGAAAACCATTTCAGGCTATCACCCTGACCAGTCAGTGAACGTAGAGATTGGACCCTATCAAGGAACTTGCCGTTAGCAGACCCATATTTTTACAAACCTCAGCGGATAGATATGCTAATTGGAGCTGAATCATTTTTCAAACGGTAGTCCGTTGGCCAAATAAAACAAGGTCCGAACCATCCCATCCTTCAAAAAACTCTCCTTGGGTGGATAGTATTGGGAAAATATCTGGCAAATTCCTCAACAGCCGGTCTCTAGTCTGAATTGCCAAGAGGAAATATTAGAGTCAATAGACAAAAACTTGAAAAAATTTTGGCCGTTGGAAGAAGTTTCATCTTCTAAAAAGATGTTATCGCCAGAACAAGAGCTATGTGAGGAACATTATCGGAAGACTACAAGAATACTGACTTCAGGTCGATTTGAAGTTAAACTTCCATTTAAGTCGGATCCAATCGTTTTGGGCAATTCATTCGAGATAGCCAAACGCCGATTTCTGTCGCTTGAGAGAAGATTATCTCGAGATCCGAACTTAAAGAAAATGTATTTGGAATTTATGGAAGAATACGAATCCCTAGGCCATATGTCCCCTGCAAGCAATGACGTTCTTGCTTCTCCACACTACGTCATACCCCACCAGTGTGTCTTACGGCCTCAAAGTACAACGACCAAACTCCGAGTCGTTTTCGATGCGTCCTGCAAGACATCCACACAGAAGTGTTTAAATGAGTTGTTAATGGTGGGTCCAAAAATTCAGGAAGAGCTTTACTCAACTCTTCTTAGATTTCGGCTAAACAAATTCGCTCTGGTAGCCGACATAAAAAAGATGTATCGTCAAGTGATGGTAAATGAAGCAGATCGACGATAACAGTTGATAGTGTGGAGAAAAGACCCGTCTGAGTCCTTGAAATTGTGCAAGCTCAACACCGTTACTTATGCCACTGCACCAGCCCCATTCCTGGCCATAAGGTGTTTGAAGAGGTTGAGTGAATCCGCGAAAAATACATTCCCTCGAGCTGCTAAAGTTATTGGGTCTGACTTTTACGTCGACGACATGTTAACGGGTGCTGGTTGCGTGGAGGAGCTAAAGACAATTAAGTCTGAAGTAACTCAGGTTCTTAAAAACGCTGGGTTTGAATTGAGCAAGTGGTTTTCAAACTCGCCTGAAGTTACTGCATCCGAGAGCACGGTAAAGCCAATAACACTTTCGGACTCAGAGCTGACAAAAACATTAGGAATCGTTTGGGTTCCTAAAGATGACGTGTTTAAATTCGAAATGGATATGTCAGTCATGGGTCAAAGGGCGACTAAGGGGAATATTCTTTCGGTGACGTCAAAGCATTTCGACCCCCTTGGCTTATTAAGCCCGATCCTTATTAAAGGAAAGATCCTGTTGCAGGAACTTTAGTTTAATAAGCTAGATTGGGATGAGTGCATTCCACTGCACTTGGAAACCGCATGGACTCAGGCTGGACTTACCTTTTCGTTGTTGCGGATCGGGGGCCGACTAGCTAATGCTCCTATTTCGTACGATGCCAAGTTTCCAGTATTGTTGACGAAGCGCTCTCAATTTGTTCAGAGCTACGTTTGATACTTGCACGAGTCGAATTTTCATGTGGGTCCACGAGCACTAGTGAGTCTCTTGCGACAGCGCGTTTGGATAGTAAACGCGCAGGAAATCTGCAGTCAGATTGTGCGGTCATGCATACGCTGTTTTAAATGCAAGCCTCATCTGGTGACTCAAATCATGGGAGATTTACCCTTAGATGGAGTTCGTGCTCTCCGTCCATTTTCCATATGTGGCGTGGATTTCTGTGGCCCTATTGAGACGACCTTGAAAATTCGTTTGTTTGTTTTGCGTCTAAAGCAGTACATTTAGAAGTAGTTTCCGATTTGTCAACTGATTCCTTTCTATTGGCCTTCCAAAGGTTCGTTGGGCGCCGAGGATGTCCGCAGATCGTGCACTGCGACAACGCGACGAACTTCGTCGGAGCGAGTCGCCACTTCGCGGCACCAAATCGAGAGCGAAGCGGACGAGCTGCGGCAATACGCATCAAGAAAAGGATGCGTATTTGAATTCATACCGCCGCGGGCTCCGCACATGGGCGGACTATGGGAGGCAGGTATGAAGTCTGCAAAGCACCTACTCCTACGAGCGGTGGGCAGCGCGAAGTTGACCGCAGATTAGCTGCCGTCCTCGTTGGAGTCGAGGCCATCCTGAACTCGAGGCCCCTGGGCGCCCTCAGTCAGGACCCAAGCGACGGCGAGGCGTTGACTCCCGGGCACCTGTTGACAGGCGGGCCGCTCATCGCCCCACCAGCACCGCGGACCCCGGACCAGCAGGGTCTAACGTGCTTGCGGCGATGGCGGCTGGTCTCGTCAATCAAGCAAACGTTTTGGCAGCGTTAGTCCCGGGAGTACGTCTTGGGCCTACAGGCGCGGTCGAAGTAGCAGCCGGAGCAGGAGGAAGTAAAGCACTCACTTGCGCTCTCCCATGAATTCGCCCCGCTTCGCCGCACTAGATAAGCTAAGGTTAAGTTTTTGTTGATATGAATATATACTCGAATTTATAACGTTGAACAGAGTGCAGCCATCATTCTACAGTCTTTCGGTTTCTCGCGACGAGATAAAATAATCTCAATTAACACATATAAAGACAGGCTTTTAAATAAATATAAAAGAACATGTAGCAGCATAAATTTCTCAAGATCCTTAATAGCTCGGCTAAATTTCACCGTGCATAACGCCGAATGTTATAAAATTTATATTCGTCGCTGTCGGATTCAGTTCACTCAGGATCCAAAGCAGTTTCATAACTTTGTAAACACGAAGCGTAAACATGTATCTTTTCCCTCCCTACTTACGTATCAAAATTTATCAGCGCCTTCGGATCAGGCCATTGCTGATTTATTCGCAAAATTTTTCCAAACAACGTATTCATCTCCTAAAACTTCAGATCAGCCATACGCTTACAACATTCAACCAACTAATCGTATATTTGTTCCATTTCTTTCTGAAAACAATATATTATGGGATCTTCAAAAGGTAAAACCAGTTTTTTCGCCAGGCCCCGACGGAGTACCAGGCTGTGTGCTAAAATACTGTGCTAGGGCTCTGTGCAAACCTCTTCAAAAACTTTTTAACTTATCTTTGGAATCTTCGATTTTCCCCTTTTAAATGGAAGGAATCTTTCATAATACCTCTGCACAAAAAGGGGAAATAATCTGATGCTGCCAACTACAGAGGCATCTCAAAATTGTCAGCGATTCCAAAGTTATTCGAAAAATTAATAACTCCTCATTTGCAACACCTATGCTCATCAATAATTTCTCCATGTCAGCATAGTTTTATTAAGCGTCGCTCTACCACCACTTATTTATTGGAGTTGACATCATTTGTTTTAGATGGCTTCCAAAAGCGATTTCAAACTGATGTTATTTACACAGACTTTAGTAAAGCATTTGATTCAGTTAATCACTCACTCTTGTTGAGTAAACTAAATCTTTTTGGATTCTCAACCGACCTCATTACGTGGATCTCCAGCTATTTAAATGGAAGAACACAGAGAGTCTTATTTAAAAATCAATACTCCCGCTTAGTCCGCGCCATATCTGGAGTCCCTCAAGGATCTTGGCCCATTACTATTCACTCTTTTTATAGTGGTACTAATGTACGCAGAGGATGTTAAGCTTTGTCTGCAATATAAGTTCCCGTCTGCCCAAAACAGACTCCAGTCGGATCTCGATTTCAAAAATTGTGTTTAGCTAATGACTTAATACTTAATGGATCAAAATGCAAACTATGTCTTTTTATAGTACTAGACCTCACCAGGCTTCGTACTATCTCTCTGGGATTGCTTTAGAAAAATTAACTCAGTTTAATGATCATGGTGTCCTTTTAGACATAAAACTTCAATTTTCCGACCATATTTCTTCAATGATTAATAAGGCTAAAGGTGTTTTTTTTTTGCGCGGTTCCCACTGCATACGTACAGCCCACCTCCCGTCCAACCGACCGAGGGACGCTGCCGCGTAACGTACGGCTCGAATCGCGGGAATAGATCCGAGATAGATAAGCGAGGATTAGGAGAAAGATATTACGAGGAAGAGTGTTGCGTAGATAAGGCGGTTAATATAAGCGATTTAAGATTGTTAGTAGAGCAAAGTGATAAGATGTGGTAGAGACCATTGTAGTCCGAACATAATACCCTGAACGGATCGTGTTGGGCATATGCCGAACTACAATGGCTGAGGAGTAGAGGACGAAAGTTTCTGGTCCTTCTACTAGGAATGTTAAAGTTTAAACGTGTTAGTAAATGCTGGCTGTCTATATTTCCATAAATAAGATTATATAGAAACATGACACCCAGCATCGTTCTACGATTTGTTAATGTTGGTAAGTTGATTAGTAAAAGTCTACTATGATAAGAGGGGAGGTAAAGATTTGCATCCCAATTAAGTCCCCTAAGAGCAAAAGAAAGGAAGTTTTTTTGTACAGATTCAATGTGATCTTGGTGTACTCCATATTGAGGGCTCCAGACACACGATCCATACTCAAGAATCGGACGGACCAGTGATGTATATATCGTTTTAGTTATGTACGGGTCATTAAATTCTTTTTTGCGCGGTTCCCACTGCATACGTACAGCCCACCTCCCGTCCAACCGACCGAGGGACGCTGCCGCGTAACGTACGGCTCGAATCGCGGGAATAGATCCGAGACAGATAAGCGAGGAATAGGAGAAAGATATTACGAGGAAGGGTGTTGCATAGATAAGGCGGTTAATATAAGCGATTTAAGATTGTTAGTAGAGCAAAGTGATAAGATGTGGTAGAGACCATTGTAGTCCGAACATAATACCCTGAACGGATCGTGTTGGGCATATGTCGAACTACAATGGCTGAGGAGTAGAGGCCGAAAGTTTCTGGTCCTTCTACTAGGAATGTTAAAATTTAAACGTGTTAGTAAATGCTGGCTGTCTATATTTCCATAAATAAGATTATATAGAAACATGACACCCAGCATCGTTCTACGATTTGTTAATGTTGGTAAGTTGATTAGTAAAAGTCTACTATGATAAGAGGGGAGGTAAAGATTTGCATCCCAATTAAGTCCCCTAAGAGCAAAAGAAAGGAAGTTTTTTTGTACAGATTCAATGTGATCTTGGTGTACTCCATATTGAGGACTCCAGACACACGATCCATACTCTAGAGTCGGACGGACCAGTGATGTATATAACGTTTTAGTTATGTACGGGTCATTAAATTCTTTTGACCATCTTTTAATAAAACCAAGGACACCCATGGCTTTATTAACCATGGTAGATACATGGTCGGTAAATTTAAGTTTCAAATCTAATAGGACACCTAGATCGTTAACCTGAGATAATCGTTCTAAGGCGTTCCCATAGAGAAAGTACATAGCCTGAGGACTAGATCGGTAAAAAGACATAAGTTTACATTTCGATCCATTAAGCTTTAGGTTATTTGCTAAACACCAATTTTGAAGTTTATCCAAATCGGATTGAAGTCTAGACTGGGCGCTAGTGAATTTATACTGAAGGCATAGCTTAACGTCATCAGCGTACATAAGTACAAGTGAATCAGTTAAGGCAAGGCGCAAGTCGTTAATAAAAAGAGTAAAAAGTAGGGGTCCAAGATGGCTTCCTTGGGGCACCCCCGATGTGGCGCGGACTACACGCGAGGTAACATCTTTAAAGAAAACACGTTGGGTTCTCCCTGATAAGTAGCTCGAAATCCACATAAGAAGATCAGTTGGGAATCCCAAAAGACTGAGTTTACTTATAAGAAGCGAATGGTTAACAGAGTCAAATGCTTTACTGAAGTCAGTGTATATGACGTCTGTTTGTAAGCCATTCCGGAAGCCATCCGTGATAAAAGATGTTAGCTCCAATAAGTTGGTAGTGGTGGAGCGGCGCTTCATGAAGCCATGCTGGCACGGAGTTATTATTGAACTACATAGGTGTTGCAAATGTGGAGTGATAAGTTTTTCAAAAAGCTTTGGAATTGCTGACAATTTAGATATGCCTCTATAATTAGCAGCGTCGGATTTTTTCCCTTTTGTATGCAGCGGAATAATGAAGGATTCCTTCCACATAAGGGGAAAGATCGAAGTTTCCAGCGATAGATTAAAGAGTTTAACAAGCGGTTTGCACAGTGCCTCGGCGCAGTACTTCAGAACACAGCCTGGTACTCCATCAGGGCCTGGCGAATACACGGGCTTAACCTTAAGAAGATCCGATAACACACCACTTTGATGGGCAAAATATAAGGTTGGCTGATTGGATATTATAAGTGTAAGGCTGAGCTAAACTGCTGCTAGGTGAATAGGTAGTTTGAAAAAACTGTGCAAAGAGATCGGCCATTGCCTGATCGGTGTTCGCATAAGAGTTCTCAAACGTAAGCAGTGGGGGAAAAGATACAAGTTTACGCTTAGTGTTTACAAAGTTATAAAACTGCTTCGGATCCTGAGTAAACTGAATCCTGCAGCGGCGAATATAACTCCTATAACATTCTGCGTTATGCACGGTGAAATTGGACCGAGCTACTAAGTATCTTGAATAACTAACTGTACAGCCAGATAATCTATGTTTGTTTAAAAGTCTACTCATTCTATTCTTTAAATTTATAAGGTGCCTTGTATACCAAGGCGGATTCGTTGAAGCGGACGGATATTTCCACGGCACGCAAGCGTCGAAAAATATGTTCAAAGTGTAATAAAATTTTTGTAATGCGATGTTTATATCCTCACATGCCAGTAAATCAGACCAATCAAATTCCAAAATTAACTTGTTTAATTTCATAAAGTCAGCCTTACAAAAGAAACGAACTTTCTGAGATTGAACTGTAGACTTAAGGTCAAAGAAGTAATTATTTTCGATTGAAACCTCAAGAGTGGGATGATATGGATCCTCAGGGTTAGAAAGGGGCAAAGTTCTGGAAAGAGTAATTCCATCAGGATCAGAAACGAAACATAAGTCCAACAGCCGACCTAAAGAATTTCTAACGTGGTTAATTTGCCCGAGTGACATGTCGAACATGCCCTCAGGGAAGTCATTGTGGGAGTTAAGCTGTAAAAACGGTAAATTATCAACATTTGACCACATAAGTTCTGGGATATTAAAGTCACCCAGAGCTATCAGCTGGTCACCATCAGACAGACGATCGAAAACCAAACGAATAGCGGACAAATGTTGCCAGTATGTTGGCGGTTCGGACGAAGGTGGTATGTACGAACAGGTAACATACAAAGATTGATCGGACAATCTTTGTGTTGTCGGTTTTATTAAAAGATGGGCTAAAGAATTTAACGACCCTTATATTACTAAAAGCTTATTTATATCCTTGGTCCGTCCAATACTGGAGTACGGTTCATGTGTCTGGTTGTCGGTTGGTGCTGATTGAACTCCGAGTTTATCTGCCAGTTCCTGAGACAATAAATTCACTTGTGATCCGGAATCGAATACTGCCCGGCATTTGTGTCGTGCTAGGACCTTGGACTTCCACTTGGGCGGTCGCGAGTATTACATATGATGTTGTAAGTTGGCTGGTTGCGGATTCGCTTGTTCGCGTAGATGTATGATGCAGCATTGTGTGATGATTCCTTTTGCAAACATTACATTAGAACCTAGATTTGCATGAATTGATTGTATGGTATACGGATAAACAGTTTCTGCAGGCGTTCATCCTTGTTATTCTTTGTGTCCTTTCACTCGGAGTCATGTCCAAAAATTTTCGGCAGGTTTGAAGTCGATGATTGGCATGGATGCATATGCACATTTTTCATCCGGTGCTTGAGTTGATGAGTGAAAGCCATTATTGGCCGTTGTCGTTTGTAGAGTAAGTTGGCTGGTTGCTTGAATGAATGATTGTCGGCTGGTTGATATGCCGATATGATAGGGTATGGGTATCTAATTTCTCCTCAAGAATGTGTATCAGGATAGGATCCCAACCTAATGTTGGTACATTCATAGCGTGAAGGGCACCGCGCCGTTCTAAGCACCGCGTCATGAAAGCTACGTAGCTGATCTGCTGATCCATTTGTTTTTGGATGTGCAAACAAGGTTGCAATTGTCGATTTAATGAGGATTCTTTCATTCTGATACCGTGACTTTAGTTGTTAAGTGTCTTGATAACTGGCATGTCCTCCAAATGTTGTGGAAATTAAAATCTTGGCCTCTCCAACCACATGGTTTTCTAAGTACAGGAATTTTACCTTGATTGTGGACCAATTCCGTGAAGATGTCGCAGAACCGGGGCCACTTCAGATAATCACCGTCAAATTCGAATGTCGACTGGTGGTATTACAAATGGAGACGCTATCGCGGGTTTTTGTGATGATGCTGAATCCGATTGTGATTCTTCGTAGAAACGAAAATTTTTCTGCTCGTATAACCTGAAATCTGTCATCGGTATGTCCATCAGTTTTTAAGGTGGGTTCCAGGTCAATGATATCATGGGGTACCGTGACGAAGTTCTTCTTGTGCTTTGGCCTTTGTGATATATTCATTTTCCGGACTTAGTGCCAGCTCATGGAGCTTTGGCATCATTCTTCTTAAGCTGGTTCCATGTGTGAGTGAGTTGTTTGAGTCTCTCCTCGAAGTTTCCTTCGTTGAGCTTTCGCTTTTCGAAATCTTTTGTGAAATTTCTTATTAGCCTTTGGATGGCTGTGTTGCTTTCAATTTGCTCATCAATGAGCATTCTGATTCCATGGTTGCGGTGTAAGGTTTAAAGATGAACTGCCGTGTGGCTTGTGTTCAGGGTGTGATCCTATAGAACAGGATCACGTCGGGGTAACCAAAAGTTGAACGTCGAACTTCAACTCGCGAGCATAACGGTAGGTCCCGGAGTCCCAGAGGGGGATGGAAGGGTACGAAGTCAAAAGAACATATAAAAGTTCTGACTCAATTTACCTGGTTTCTGCAAGGGACTGCTCGGGTTGACCAGGTTCTTGCTTTAATCAGGCTGGAGTTGATGTGGGGTACATGAAGTCCTGGGCTAACTCTCCTCAAGAAGAGATGGTATGGTGGTTCAGCTGATTCCTTATCGGCCGGTCCTACTTGTGGTCCGTTTTACGGGAGCAACACTCGAAGTAACTTTGATGATGAAAGTTCTACTGGTGGTCCGTTTACACTGGAGCCACGCGAAGTAGATAGCTTTTAAGAGAAAGAGCTTTTAAGTGCCGTAGTTCAGACACTGAGTAACGAGACGATTCACTCTGATTTCGCAACAATCTTTATTTCAGAAGAACATTCTTACATAAAATGCTAAATTATACTTAATTAAATCTATGGAAGGTCAATGTTATGGACGTGCTAAAGCTAATGTTAATGCCACGGTCACCCACCTCTGAGTCTTTTGACTTGGGTTTTGCTAGATGGTTTTTGCTTGCTTCGGTCAGTCGGTCATTTTTCCCGCTAATAATGCTTATATCTGCTTCTGGCGCCGTTAAATATTTTTTATGCTTATTGCTAATAGGTTAGTGGGTATATTGCGACATGCTAATGCGTATTGATTGGATCAAATATAGGGTAGTAGGTCTTGGCAATAGGTGCCAACAAAGTTTCCCTCCACTCTCAATGCTCTATTGGCGCCTGGCTCAAGCGCTCTCTCACTTATCTCCACTAATCTCCACGCTCTCCCTTAATTGCCCGTTATCAGCTGTTCCATATTCTTTGATTCTCCCAGATTCGCATGCACTTCTTTTGTAGCGCATGCACTTTGGGAGCTTTGGTGGAGCTTCTGCGCAAGTTCTTAGTTTTTATGCACTAGTTATTCGGCATTGTTTTGGATCGGCCATAATAAATTTAAATACAAATTAGACCTCGTCTTATTAATTCGGCCGCTATTAAAACGCTGATAGCTCAACAATTATAAGCTGTTAACTAACTGCTCTCTTCTGATTTTCTTTGATTGATTGAGTTTTTGATTGATCAAACTCAGTCAATTTTTTTGGTAATCTGCCACACACCAGTTGGTATGCACAGTAATCATTTACCGTCGAAGGTGTAGGGTTGAAACAATATGTGAAATAATTTTTACGTGAATACGAAATAATTTTTACGTGAATACGTGAAATCATTTTTTTCTACCGAAATGTATTATCAATGTACTCATTCAACGTTCGGTGACTTCTCTCAATCGTGCCTAATTATTGGTGGCGATGAGCTGTTGATTGTATATTACTTAATGAATTTTTGTATTGAAAACAGAGGAACTAATTCCTTATGAACGTTATCATTGGACCGTACTTTAGGGTCCGTCCATATATTACGTAATCACGTTTTCTGAGATGTTTAACCCCTCGCCACTGGAAATCAAAAGTAATCATTTGATGAACACCCTCCCCCATAACAATGATTACGTAATCACAAAAAAAGAAAAATATGAAAATTTTTGTACAACATTTTTTTACAAACAACAAAATTTATATAAAATGATTACGTAATCATTGTCCAAGAACCCTCCCTCCTCATGTAATCAAACATAATCTTTCCTTGACCTCTCCCCTCCCCCTAAATGATTACGTAATATATGGACAGAACCTTAGTACAATAGATTCGAATGTTGCATTGGCTACTGATTTACCTAATTTACCGCGGCCAAATTAAACAATTTCAAATACAGGTTTATTATTTATTAAGGGTTAAGGGCGCAATATAACCAAATAGCGGCCCATCAATATCAACTCCTAAATATGCAAGTAAGAACAAAGAGCTTGAGTGCAGAAGCTTTTCCAAAGCTCCCAAACACGCAAGCTTTGCTGGTGGATGCTTAACCCAACATCCTCCCCCATATCAGCAAAAGACCGATTGACCGAAAAACTCAACGCAAACGGTCTTCACCCATGAAATGGTTGCCCTCTGAGTCTTTTCGTAAAGAGTCAGAAAAAGACATTTATTTGCAGACAACGTGAAACGGTTGACAGTCATTTGCAAGCTCTGGTTATATGGCAGCTATAAGATATAGCCGACAAGGAAAAGAAGGATGTGTGCAAAGTTTCAACTAGATAGCTTTAAAACTGAGAGACTAGTTAGCGTAGAAACAGACAGACGGGCAGACCGATATGCTATATCGACAAAGGAGGTGATTCTGATCAAGAATATATATACTTTATAGGGTCGGAGATGTCTCCTTCACTGCGTTGCACACTTTTGACCAAAATTATAATACCCTCTGCAAGGGTATAAAAATGGCGTTTCTGACATAGAGAGATTTCATAAAACTCTTAATGAAAAAATAAGAATTACAAATAGTGAACGGAATCCTGAAAATGTAATTACTAAATTTAAAGCCATCGTTTATATTTATAATCATAAGCAAAACATAGCTCTACAGGCAAAACACCAGCTGACATTTTTTTTTTCGCCGGAACTCCAAGTTATAATATTCAAGTGAATAAAATACTGAAAATAAACAAGCTTAATAAAAATCGTCATGAATTCGATATTGATACTAGGTATAGACAAGCCCCACTTATAAAATCTAAAACAACAAATCCTGTTTATCGAGATTATTTTATCTCGTCGCGAAAACGACAGGGAAAATAGGTGGCTGTAGAAATTAAATGAAATTGCGAAAAAAACGAACGAAAACGAAAATGCGTGCACTCTTCGACGTTATAAATTCGATTATATTCAATCAACAAAACTTAAGCCTAGCTTATCTGGTGCGGCGAATTCATGGGAGAGCGCAAGTGAGAGCTTCACTAGCGCTCCCGCTCCGCCCTAAACTAACTTATACTAGACTTCATACAATTCCACTTAATTATCTACATTAATTATACACCGGCCCCGTTGAAGGCCTTCCTTAGGCTTCAACTACTGGCAACCTCGCCTGCTTGATGACTGCTCTCCGAAATACTGCTCCTCTACTCGTCCTGACGTCGGCGACCCTGACCCTTCCGTCCGCGCCGGCGTGAGTCTCGACGACCCTGGCGGTGATCCACTGCTGGGGCGGCTGGTTGTCCTCGGCGACCAGCACCAGATCGCCCTTCCTGGCGTCCTTCTGCTCACGCTGCCACTGCGACCTCGCCTGTAGGCCCAAGACGTACTCCCGGGACCAACGCTGCCAAAACATTTGCTTGATTGACGAGACAAGCCGCCATCGCCGCAAGCACGTTAGACCCTGCTGGTCCGGGGTCCGCGGTGCTGGTGGGGCGATGCCAAAACATTTGCTTGATTTGCAACGCTGCCAAAACATTTGCTTGATTGACGAGACAAGCCGCCATCGCCGCAAGCACGTTAGACCCTGCTGGTCCGGGGTCCGCGGTGCTGGTGGGGCGATGAGCGGCCCGCCTGTCAACAGGTGCCCGGGAGTCAACGCCTCGCCGTCGCTTGGGTCCTGACTGAGGGCGCCCAGGGGCCTCGCGTTCAGGACGGCCTCGACTCCAACGAGGACGGTCTGCAGCTCCTCTGTGGTCAACTTTGCGCTGCCCACCGCTCGTAGGAGTAGGTGTTTTGCAGACTTCACACCTGCCTCCCATAGTCCGCCCATGTGCGGAGCCCGCGGCGGTATGAACGCAAATACGCATCCTTTTTTTGATGCGTATTGTCGCAGCTCGTCCGCTTCGCTCTCGATCTGGTGCCGCAGTGCCGCAAAGTGGCGACTCGCTCCGACGAAGTTCGTCGCGTTGTCGCAGTGCACGGTCTGCGGACATCCTCGGCGCCCAACGAACCTTTGAAAAGCCAATAGAAAGGAATCCGTTGACAGATCGGAAACTACTTCTAAATGTACTGCTTTAGACGAAAAACAAACAAACAAGGCAATGTAGGACTTGTATGGTGGCCTACCACGAATTTTCAAGGTCGTCTCAATAGGGCCACAGAAATCCACGCCACATATGGAAAATGGGCGGAGAGCACGAACTCGATCTAAGGGTAAATCTCCCATGATTTGAGTCATCAGATGAGGCTTGCATTTAAAACAGCGTATGCATGACCGCACTATCTGACTGCAGACTTCCTGCGCGTTTACTATCCAAACGCGCTGTCGCAAGCGACCCACTAGTGCTCGTGGACCCACATGAAAATTCGACTCGTGCAAGTATCGGACGTAGCTCTGAACAAATTGAGAGCGCTTCGTCAACAATACTGGAAACTTGGCATCGTACGAAATAGGAGCATTAGCTAGTCGCCCCCCGACCCGCAACAACGAAAAGGTAAGCCCAGCCTGAGAGGTTTCATGGACAAACGGACTTAGCTTCTGTAGGCTTGGGCTAACAACAAGATTTTTTCTAACATTTTTAATTTCCTCTTGATACTCGTGCTCTTGGACTATCTGGACAATTTTATTAAACGCGTCTCGATATTCGACAGGGGAAGGTACATTATCAGAAGGAACTACTACTTTTTTACACTTCTTTAATAAGCGGACCATGTAAACGAGCGGACCATTTAAAATAATCATAAAATGCTAAGCTGCAGCTGTTGTTATCAGCATGTTTTCGTCTCTGTTTTGTCTTCCAGTTTCGCATGCGCTTTATTGTTATTTGTAGCGTATGCGCTTTGGGGAGCTTTGGTTGAGCTTCTGCGCAAGCTCTTAGGTTTTTATGACTTGTAATTCGGCATTGTTTTGGTTCGGCCGCGGAATTTGTTTTGGGGTTAAATTGACCCACAATAAATTGAAATATTAAATTGAACCTGGTCTATTAATTCGGCCGCTATCAAAACGCTGATAGCTCAACATTGGTGACCCCGACGTGATTTCATCCCGGTTTATTATTGTTATCAGCATTAAAAGTGCCAAGAAAACGCCCTTGTTGTTGTTGCTACAAGTTGCATATTAATTGAAGAATGGAGTCTGGAGCTGAGATTATTGGAGCTGCTGCCGCAAACCGGGAAAGGATGCTGCGGAGAAGAGCAGAGGTGGCCTGCCAAGAAATGGAGGCGCTGCATCATAAGGTGAAGGCTGCGGCGCGGACTGAGGATTCTTCCATTATGGCGCTGGAGTCGGTGGAGAAGCGTTTGCGTGAGCGGTTCACCGCGCTTCAAGAAGAGTTGGAGGAGCTTAATTTTAGCGAGATCGGGAGTGATCTGTATTGGAGATTCTCGCAGCTGGCGACTGATGCGGAAGTGGAAATTCAGTTGGAGGATGCCAAGCGCTCCATTAGAATCGCTGCCCACTCCACACTTCTCGACGGTACCAGTGTATCGCCAATGCCAAACAAGCAAGCCCCCTCCTTGCCACCGTTGCCGATGCCAACATTCAGCGGCGGCTATGCCGAGTGGCCGGATTTCTGCGCCCTTTTTAAGACCACGATCGACAGCCATCCTCACCTAACGAAAATGGAAAAGCTCCGGTGGCTCATTTCATGCCTGCGCGAGTCAGCCTTGGATACGGTGAGAGCTCTGGAAATTAATGACGCGAACTACGATGTGGCCCTTGACCTATTGCGCAATCGTTTTAGTAATCGGCGTTTAATATTTCAGTCTCACATTAATGAGATCCTGCAGCTTCGTGTGGTCGAGCCAGGATCTGTTACTACTTTGCGGGAGCTATCGGATCGGTTCAATGGGCATATGCGGGCTCTTCTGAGTTCCGGATCAGCTGCCGAGATCCAAGGATGCTTGCTTATCCAGATTATCCTGCAGAAGTTGGATCCTGCCACAAAGGCCAAGTGGGAAGACACTCTCGCCGGAAGCAACGACAGCATTCCGTCTTGGGAGTCCATGGCACGATTCTTGGAGCAAAGGTGCCGGACTCTTGAATGCGTCGAGTTTTCTTTGGCGGCGTCTCCCCCAGCTAACCAAGTGGGCCGAGGTAGATCTTGGAATAACCGATCTTCGTGCATGGTTATTAACGCCCGTCCTGCTCTATGCGCCCTGTGTGGCATTTCGGAGCACGAGCTTCCTTCTTGTTCAAAATTTAGTGCTTTGACAATTGAGGAACGGTACGACGAAGTGCGGCGTCTGGCTCGATGTTTTGTTTGTCTGGAGGATGGCCATCTCGCTCGTGGATGCTCAGCTTCCCGCTTCTCGACGTGCAATCACCGTCATAATATTTTGTTGCACCCTCGCGGGCAGATTTCACCCGCACGAGTCTCCCGTCCCTTCGGTGCCGTTACTGTTGCGCACCCATCCCGCTCAATCAACCCTGTTATGAACCAGGATCGCAATGCTGAGCTAGTGCTCCTGCCAACAGCCAATGTACTCGTTCGTGGTCGATCTGGAGCCTTCTTGCCTTGCCGAGTTTTATTGGATTCCGGCTCACAAGTGCACCTTATCTAGTCTGGCGAATGAACTTCAGCTTGGCCGTTCCAAATGCTCCACTACGGTGGCAGGTTTCGGCGGCGCTGGGTTTGATACGGATGGAGCATCCGTTAATGTGTGCTTGAAGTCCCGCCTTAGCACGTACTCAGTGGAAATTGAGGCTGTTGTAGCTTCACATATAACGGACTATCAACCTAGCCAGGACATAGATGCTTCGCGCTGGAAGATTCCTGGCAATTTGGATCTAGCTGACCCTAACTTCTACAAAACGCAGCGAGTGGACCTGTTGATTGGAGCCAGCTTATTCTTTGACCTATTGTCGGCTGGTCAAATCCAATTAGGTCACGGGCTTCCCATTGCCCAGAATACGCGATTTGGC
Organism: Drosophila ananassae; assembly: GCF_017639315.1. Classification (NCBI taxonomy): domain Eukaryota; kingdom Metazoa; phylum Arthropoda; class Insecta; order Diptera; family Drosophilidae; genus Drosophila; species Drosophila ananassae. Next base: position 47,557 of record NW_025319069.1, on the reverse strand, counting down.
TGGGTGATTTCTGGACGCGGTGAGCTATCACGGGGTGTGTCGTCGCTCTATGCTAGGAAAGACAACCCAAGGAATACCCACTGGAATGATGTGACTGCTGCCCCTTCCAAAAGTGCTATTGAAGGCCCACCCTTCATTAGGGGAGGATGTTGGGCCAAGCAGCCACCAAAAGGTGCATTTAAAATAATCATAAAATGCTAAGCTGCAGCTGTTGTTATCAGCATGTTTTCGTCTCTGTTTTGTCTCCCAGTTTCGCATGCGCTTTATTGTTATTTGTAGCGTATGCGCTTTGGGGAGCTTTGGTTGAGCTTCTGCGCAAGCTCTTAGGTTTTTATGACTTGTAATTCGGCATTGTTTTGGTTCGGCCGCGGAATTTGTTTTGGGGTTAAATTGACCCACAATAAATTTAAATATTAAATTGAACCTGGTCTATTAATTCGGCCGCTATCAAAACGCTGATAGCTCAACAACTTCCAACAAATATGAGGTAGAGACCATTGCAGTCAGTCCGACCGCACTCTTCTTTGCTTCCATCTGCAAAATCTCTGGTGACGGATCAAACCGAGGGCTCGTTGGCCACTTATCTTCCGGCTCCGTCAAAAACGATGGACCTGTGAACCAAATTGATTCTATCGTTTCCTTTACGTCTCCACCTCTTGACACAATATCTGCCGGGTTCTGTTTAGTTGGTACATGCCGCCACGTGCTATCCTCTGACCACTCTTGAATCTCAGCAACTCTATTTGATACGAACGTTGACAACGACGATGGAAGAGAACGAATCCAATGAAGACAAACTTCCGAATCTGACCAATATACACTTCGTTCGATCGGTGCTTTGATAAGAGGTTTTATTTTGCGACAGAGGTCCGCGAGAAGGTGAGCGGCACATAACTCAAGACGGGGGAGCGTCTTTGTCTTGAGCGGCGCTACTTTCGACTTTGCTGTCAACAATGAGTCTTTACTACCTTCTGCAGATTTGCAACGGATATAGACGCAGGCTCCATAGGCTCTCATCGATGCGTCAGAAAAGGCATGAATTTCAATTGGTGACATTGGCTCACTCATCACAAATCTCGGTATTGAGATCTCTTCTAACTGTGACAAGGCAAGCTGAATCTTGTTCCATGCGGTTTCCAAGTGCAGTGGAATGGACTCATCCCAATCTAGCTTATTGAGCCAAAGTTCCTGTAACAGGATCTTTCCTTTAATAAGGATCGGGCTTAATAAGCCAAGAGGGTCGAAAAGCTTCGACGTCACCGAAAGAATATTCCGCTTAGTCGCCCTTTGACCCATGACTGGCATATCAATTTCGAATTTAAATACATCATCTTTAGGAACCCAAACATTTCCTAATGTTTTTGTCAGCTCTGAGTCCGAAAGTGTTATTGGCTTAACCGTGCTCTCGGATGCAGTAACTTCAGGCGAGTTTGAAAACCACTTGCTCAATTCAAACCCAGCGTTTTGAAGAACCTGAGTTACTTCAGACTTAATTGTCTTTAGCTCCTCCACGCAACCAGCACCCGTTAACATGTCGTCGACGTAAAAGTCAGACCCAATAACTTTAGCAGCTCGAGGGAATGTATTTTTCGCGGATTCACTCAACCTCTTCAAACACCTTATGGCCAGGAATGGGGCTGGTGCAGTGGCATAAGTAACGGTGTTGAGCTTGCACAATTTCAAGGACTCAGACGGGTCTTTTCTCCACACTATCAACTGTTATCGTCGATCTGCTTCATTTACCATCACTTGACGATACATCTTTTTTATGTCGGCCACCAGAGCGAATTCGTTTAGCCGAAATCTAAGAAGAGTTGAGTAAAGCTCTTCCTGAATTGTTGGACCCACCATTAACAACTCATTTAAACACTTTTGTGTGGACGCATCGAAAACGACTGTAGCACTTGCCATGACGGGGAGCGACACCTATGAGCCGCAGTTGGCGGAGGGTGGCGCCATCTATGAGAAAAGGTTTAGCGTAGGTATTGGGGGAGCGCCTGGAACAAAACGAATTCCGGTAGTTCGCCATTTGTGGACCCCAGGAGCCAGCCCGCCGAAAATCCGGCGTCGGTCCGCTTATGGGTATGGGTGGGATCATTCCCAAGCAAGATCTGCAACAAGCCAGACGTGTCAGCAAGGCGCTAAGCAGCAAAACCACGGGAGAAAAACCAACAATATTCGAAGATTCCGCCGGCAGTTGTGACAATTAATTTTGGGGACGCTCAAAGGCTCCCAATTGTCCACCGGCGTCAGTAAACCGAGTGTAGAGGTGGAAGTGGTGGCTCGAGGAAAACCCAGGGGTGAGTGTTTGAAGGGTCAGGGAAGAGCACTGAATCACGAATCCCAGTTTTAGCAGGCCGAGCAAAAGTCCGAGTGGACTATTCCGTGTCCACTATTAAAGAACTCCAGGTGGCTCAACTAAGGAAGTCCAACCAAAGGCGGACGGAGGAGCACCGAGGAAGGAGAAGAAATCCCGGCCTAAAATAGGCTAATCGCAGCAAGTTCGCTTCGAACCGAAGCTAGGTTCGAGCGAACGGAGGAGCGCAGAGGAGGCGCTAACCGCAGTGTAGCGCGATCTTCAAGAACGGGAGGGAGGAAAACATCGGAGGTGTCCCAGTAAAAGGTCCAGGCTGAATGGATATTCCAGCTTTGGATCCGGTCCGTAGTGTCCCTGGCCAGTGATTTCAAGGAGCCATATTAGAGAAGCAGTGTAAACCCAAAGTGAAATGGATAAGATTTAAGCAAGAAAAAAAAACAAGAAAAAAATCGGAAGAAACCCGGAAAAAAAAAAAAGTTTAAGGAAGCAAAGAAAAGTTTTAACGTAACGTTCCTAATGGCTTGATCGGGAAACAAGGCTAGTCAGAGGAAATTCAATGTCGCTTCAAATTGTGTTATTGTTTTCGTGGTTTTATTTAATTGTGCCGCCCCAGTGGGGAATAATTTGTAAGGCATAAAAACTTTGTTTCACCGCCCCCCCCGAAAGCGCTTTCGTCGTGGGATGCAGCAAGGAGTTCTCAGTGAGTAAAACCTGCCAATTTGTTTTATGTGACAATTTTGTTTTGATTTTTAATCATTGGTGTCCCGACCAATGCGGACTCTAAGAGTCACAAGTTTTCCTATGTGTTTTTGGTTCCTTTAATTTTTTTTGTTTGGTTTTTAAAAGAAAAAAAAATAATTATTAATACCCAGTCTTTCACTTTGATTTACATTGTTGATTCATAATTTTATTTAATTCTATCAATTTTAACTTGTGCTATTTGCTAAGCCAATTCTAAGCTGATATGTACGCCTTGATGTTTATTTATTGAAATTTTATTAGCTTTAGTTCTTTTTATACGCATTTGCCATGATCCAATTTTATATGTATGTTCTATCGTAGGAATAAATATTTTATAATGTTTTAAATCATCAGTTTTATGCCGCAGCTAGCAGAGAGTAGGTAGTAGGAGTACCCATGGAAAGGGGTCGCTCGCAGGATGTGGAAAGCGAGCGATCATTGGTAGGGTGGGCACGCGAGAGTCGCCCCATGACACCTGGTTGACTCGTAAGTAAGGCGCAGGAAGGGAACCCCCCCATCTCTCACCATCCTAGGATATCGGGACTCTTTCCGGAGAGTAGATATTTCGTCGCGAGCACGCATTTGAAGTTAGATCCCTACCTGGAGAGGCACCCTTGGGAACCGGCAAATAACACCCCCCTTGCCGACGAGCCGAAGCCGGATATTCCAGCGTGCGCTGGTTCCCAGGTTTTACCACCCGCCTCCGCCCATAGATGATTGTAGGAGTTCGTTACAATTATAATCATTTATAGTTATTAGGAATCGTAATTTTTGGCGCCCAACTTTAAGGCCACATTTTTGTTGTGACCCAAGCTCCCGAAATCCTCAAACAATAGTAAGGATCAGGAACCAGGTGGTGGGCTATACAACCAAACATAGCCACGGTTGCCACCGGTTGCTATCAAACATGAGTATCTTGCCTACAGTAATGGTAAAACGCATAGGAACACAGAGTATGGAAATATTCTGTTCTCTGTCCACGTTAGACCTTACTAAAGGCAGAGAAAATAATCTTAATCCTAATTTAAAAAATTCCATATAAATATCCGCACCTGCTTAATCAAACGCTTAGGAAATGCAAGCGTATTTTGTCCTTGGACGAAACGCTTGACCACGGGTGATTAGGTCAGATGTGGGTATTTTTGTCATCAAAAGAAAAAAATATATATAAATGAAATATATTTAAAAGCAGGTTCGCGACATTCGAAGGGTATGCAGCGTCGGTCATCTTTTTATAAAGATTGCTGCAAACCACGATGGTCATCATAGCGAACATGCTTAGCTGCAAACGTAGAGAGGTGTTAAACGCAGGAATACAGGAAGAGGGGGATTATGCTAATGAGGCAATTAGTGCAATTCCTTCACTTCGTCTGTCCGCGGTTTGCACTAACTGTCTTATGCACTAACTGTCGCAGACTTGCGATAAGCAGCCTTGCACAAAATTTTTTTTCGTTTTTTTCATATTCCCTATTCCTCAAGCCTAATCGCGCAAATTTGGGTTCTTATTGCTATAATCGAGCTATGCTTGCTGGCATTATTTTTATGATATTGTGAAATTTTATATCGGTAAATTTTATTTGTTTGTTTTTTTTGCTTTTTAATGAATGCTTGATGTTATTAAAAATTTTATAAATTTTGTTTTACATTTTGTATGAGACTTATAATCTGCATTTATTTAATACTCTTACTTTAATTATATTTTAATATTTTAATTATTTAAAATCTGCTATTCAGTGCTCTGTACAAGTAAAAGAGTTGTAGCCAGACAAGGGGAGCGCAACAGCAAGTGCAGGGTAGGAGAGAAAGGGTTCATTGACCCCAAATAGATAAGAATTACAGGCAAGGTACAATTCTAGGTGTGAAAGAGAGAAACAAGAATTACATAATTTGGAGGTCGTTGACTTCTGGGATGTGATAATCATTCACAGCTGTTTTTATTTACTGAGCCAATTCATTTTAATATTTATATTTATTAGTTTAGGAAATTAATTATTATTATTTATTTATTTATTTATATATTTATTTATTTATTTGATTGTTTATTTGTCGATTCATCTAATTTGGTTTATTGAGTGGTTAGAATTATATGGTGGTTCGTTTATTTAGGTTTTTTTGTGAAAGTAGTCAGAAATTAAATTCAACAAGTTAGTGGGTTAAAATGGACTCGTCAATCTTGGAAGCCGAGGGGCCTAATTCCTCCAAATGTGTGCTATGTGACAGGACATTGTCAAGCGCGCCTTTAGCCAAGGCTAGTTGTGGACATGAGTTTCATAAGACTTGTGTCCAGGCTCATGCTAAATCCAAGGGTTCGTGTCCAAAGTGCAAGACCGCCAAAGTTCTTATGTCGTCGCAACCCCAAGCCACCCAACCGATAGCTCCTGAGCCTGCAGTTAATATGGCTCAAACCATAGAGGCGGTTGTCTCCCAGCAGTTGCGAGGGTTGCAAAATGAGTTGCTAACACAGTTAGCCGACCAGATGCGGCAACTGATTGAGGTCAATGTAGCAGCGCACCTTCAGCCAAACCGAAACAGCGAGTTTGCCCAAAACCCAGACCCCCGATCCGTGTCCTTCCGCCAACCAGATGAAGGGCCATCAATGTCGCGACCAATGTCAGCGTTCTCGAACTCAGATCTAGCGAACCGTCCGGATAAGGTGGGACATATTATAACCAGTTGGAAGCTGCGATTCAATGGATGCCCAGAAGGGTTATCTATTGATAACTTTCTATATCGCGTAGAAGCCTTAACCCACCAAACTTTGGAGGGAAATTTTTCGGTGCTCTGCAGCAACGCGAGCTTATTGTTCGATGGGAAAGCTCGAGAGTTCTACTGGAGATTCCACAGAACGGCAGACCATCTGAGATGGGATGAGCTGACAAAAGCTCTACGAAAACAATTTCGAGATACCCGGACAGATGTAGATCTGCGAGAAGCAATCCGGGATCGAAAACAAAAGGAAAGAGAGAATTTTGATTCCTTCTACGACGGGGTAGTCCAGCTGACGGATTGTTTAGAGACCCCTATGACTGAAAAGGAGCTCATAGAAATCCTCAGAAGGAATTTCCGTCCCGAAATAAGACACGAACTTCTCAATTTAAGCATCGACTCCGTACAGCGTCTTAGGGATGTGTGTAGGCGCAGGGAAAGCTTCTTAGAAGACGTTAAGCGGAGTTATGGATACCAGAGACCAGCTCCGTTTCGCAAGCAAGTAGCAGAATTAGTCGAGGATATGGAACCCGATGATGCTACTGAGTTTTCGGCTGCAGAAATAATCGATGAGATAGATGCACTAGCATTAGTTTGTTGGAACTGCAGGAAGGAAGGGCACCGCTACCATGACTGCGAGGCAAAGAGAAAGATTTTCTGCTATGGGTGTGGCACCCCAAATACATATAAACCATCATGCAGTAAATGTCAAAAAAACGGGAAGGTGAACACACGACCACACCAGCAGTCGTGTGTTCCACGTCGAAATTTCGAAAATCAGGAGAAGCATTAAATTGTTTGGCCAATTTGTCCGAGTCCGTGATGTCACCAATGGCCAAACTGGCCCAGTCCGATGCCTCCATTGTGTCCGATCCGGTCGAATCAAATTCCCAAAGTACTATTTTCTGGCCGCAGCGGGTCAGGAATAATACCCTTCCGGAAATTTCACCCCCTAGAGTGGTTAAAAAGACCCCATCCCGAAGTGCCAAGCGTTTAAAAGATTTCTGGAAGACAGTCAAAACCATAAATGCCATTAGGCACAAATGTTCGGATAGACGGCCGTATGCAGAGGTTCGCGTGTTAGACCAAACGGTTTTAGGACTACTGGACACAGGAGCGTCAGTCAGTGTCTTAGGTGGGAAGCAAATCCCATATCCCATATCCCATATCATGCTCCCATATCATGCAAAGGACATTCGACAGTAGGATGTGCAAGTGCTGTGGTGATCATCCTTGGGAAATTGAAACCCCAAGTCTGATCTTGAGGGGGGAATATTTATTGTAGCACTTGCCATGACGGGGAGCGACACCTATGAGCCGCAGTTGGCGGAGGGTGGCGCCATCTATGAGAAAAGGTTTAGCGTAGGTATTGGGGGAGCGCCTGGAACAAAACGAATTCCGGTAGTTCGCCATTTGTGGACCCCAGGAGCCAGCCCGCCGAAAATCCGGCGTCGGTCCGCTTATGGGTATGGGTGGGATCATTCCCAAGCAAGATCTGCAACAAGCCAGACGTGTCAGCAAGGCGCTAAGCAGCAAAACCACGGGAGAAAAACCAACAATATTCGAAGATCCCGCCGGCAGTTGTGACAATTAATTTTGGGGACGCTCAAAGGCTCCCAATTGTCCACCGGCGTCAGTAAACCGAGTGTAGAGGTGGAAGTGGTGGCTCGAGGAAAACCCACGGGTGAGTGTTTGAAGGGTCAGGGAAGAGCACTAATTCACGAATCCCAGTTTTAGCAGGCCGAGCAAAAGTCCGAGTGGACTATTCCGTGTCCACTATTAAAGAACTCCAGGTGGCTCAACTAAGGAAGTCCAACCAAAGGCGGACGGAGGAGCACCGAGGAAGGAGAAGAAATCCCGGCCTAAAATAGGCTAATCGCAGCAAGTTCGCTTCGAACCGAAGCTAGGTTCGAGCGAACGGAGGAGCGCAGAGGAGGCGCTAACCGCAGTGTAGCGCGATCTTCAAGAACGGGAGGGAGGAAAACATCGGAGGTGTCCCAGTAAAAGGTCCAGGCTGAATGGATATTCCAGCTTTGGATCCGGTCCGTAGTGTCCCTGGCCAGTGATTTCAAGGAGCCATATTAGAGAAGCAGTGTAAACCCAAAGTGAAATGGATAAGATTTAAGCAAGAAAAAAAAACAAGAAAAAAATCGGAAGAAACCCGGAAAAAAAAAAAAGTTTAAGGAAGCAAAGAAAAGTTTTAACGTAACGTTCCTAATGGCTTGATCGGGAAACAAGGCTAGTCAGAGGAAATTCAATGTCGCTTCAAATTGTGTTATTGTTTTCGTGGTTTTATTTAATTGTGCCGCCCCAGTGGGGAATAATTTGTAAGGCATAAAAACTTTGTTTCAGCGACCCCCCCGAAAGCGCTTTCGTCGTGGGATGCAGCAAGGAGTTCTCAGTGAGTAAAACCTGCCAATTTGTTTTATGTGACAATTTTGTTTTGATTTTTAATCCTTGGTGTCCCGACCAATGCGGACTCTAAGAGTCACAAGTTTTCCTATGTGTTTTTGGTTCCTTTAATTTTTTTTGTTTGGTTTTTAAAAGAAAAACTAGCTCAAACTAGGAGTAATAGAGGAGTCAGACAGTGCTTGGTCATCTCCAGTGGTCTTAGTGCAAAAACCCGGCAAGGTTAGGTTGTGCCTAGACAGTAGAAAAGTCAACGAAGTAACGAAAAATGATGCTTATCCATTGCCGCAAATTGACGGTATCTTAAGCAGACTTCCGAAGGCGAATTTTATAACCAGCTTAGACCTAAAAGATGCCTATTGGCAAATACCCCTAGATCCAGCATCGCGGGATAAAACCGCATTTACTATCCCTGGCAAGCCACTTTACCAGTATAAAGTGATGCCATTTGGACTGTCAAATGCACCGCAAACCATGACCAGGCTCATGGACAAAGTAGTGCCTCCAGAACTAAGGAACGAGGTGTTCGTCTATCTGGATGATTTACTGATTGTCTCCGGCTCTTTTGATAGTCATTTGAAGGTCCTGAGTGCGATAGCAGGTCGGATGAAAATGGCGGGATTAACTCTAAACGTGGAGAAAAGTAGGTTTTGCATGCGCAGTGTGAAGTATTTGGGGCACATTATAGGTGAAGGGGTGGTGCGAACCGATCCGGAAAAGGTGTCGGCAATGGTGGATTTTCCCTTGCCGAAGACGTTAAAGGCTTTACGACGGTTCTTAGGGATGGCTAATTGGTATCGGAAATTTATTAGTAATTTCGCTTCAGTAGCCGCGCCCTTGACAGATCTGTTAAAACCAAAGCAAAGGTTCGCGATGACCCCAGACGGACAGCTAGCGTTTGAGAAACTAAAAAAATTGTTAAGCTCGGCTCCGGTTTTGTGTAGCCCCGATTTCAGCAAGGCTTTCTCAATCCACTGCGATGCCAGTAGTACTGGCGTGGGAGGAGTTTTAGTTCAGAAGTCGGATGAAGGGGATGAATGTCCGATAGCCTTCGTTTCGAAGAAACTTAACAAAGCGCAGAGAAATTATACGGTAACTGAGCAGGAGTGTTTGGCGGCTATTATTTGTATAAACCGATTCCGCCCGTATATTGAAGGTCATCAATTCCAGGTGATCACCGATCACGCCTCGCTGAAATGGCTAATGGGTCAAAAGGATTTACACTCCCGATTAGGACGATGGGCCATTTCGCTGCAGCGTTTTAAATTTCATTTCGACCACCGTAAGGGCAACCTTAATGTCGTTCCGGATGCGTTGTCACGAGTGCATGAAGAAGAAGTTGCTGCTTTAGATGCAAAACAGGGTCTTCTGATAGATGTAGAGTCACCGCATTTTCGAGATCCTGAGTATTTAAAATTGATGGAGGGCATCGCAGCTAATGCAGAGAATTTGCCAGACCTAAAAATTTCGGATGGGTTGCTCTTTAAAAGAACCGAGCATATAACAGGCGAGCCAATTCATGACAGTTTCTGTTGGAAGCTTTGGGTGCCTTCACAACTTGTACCGGAGATTTTGAAAAAGGCCCATGATGACCCGTTGGCGTCGCATGGAGGTATCCATAAAACTCTGGAGCGGGTTCGGCGCTATTACTTTTGGCCGGGGCTGGTAAAAGATATCAAGGAATACGTGCAGGCCTGTGAGCTGTGCAAAACGACCAAAGCACCAAACCATACCTTGCGACTCCCAATGGGAGTTGCGCCCGAATCACAACGAGCATTCCAAAAGCTTTATATGGACTTCTTAGGGCCCTATCCTCGATCCCGAAGCGGTAACGAAGGGATCTTCATTGTTCTCGACCATTATAGCAAGTTCGTCTTTCTAAAAGCGGTAAAGAAGCTAACGGCTGACACCGTCGTTAAGTACCTACAGCAGGAATTATTCCATACCTTTGGAGTTCCTGAAAATGTAATATCGGATAACGGTTCACAATTTCGAGCAGAGCTGTTCCAGAAATTGTTGCGTGATAACAAAATTTCGCACACCCTCACAGCCGTGCACTCCCCTCAAGCGAACGCTTCAGAACGAGTCAACCGCTCAGTTATTGCCGCTATTAGATCTTACATCAGAAGGAGGATCAGAAGGACTGGGATGAGCATCTCAGTAGCATTTGTTGTGCTCTCAGGTCCGCGGTACACTCAAGTCTAGGTACCACCCCGTATTATACGGTTTTTGGCCAACATTTTATGACCTCGGGGGCGACATACAAATTACTTAGGGCTCTGTCCTTATTGGACGACAAGTCGATAAGCTTTTCGAGGCAGGACTCCTTGGAGATTGTGCGGCAGCAGGCCTTGAAAGTAATGAGGAGACAACAGGAAAAGAATGAGCGAAATTATAATCTTCGCTCGAGATCGGTGGCCTACAGCGAAGGACAAGAAGTGTTCCGAAGAAATTTTAAACAGAGCAATTTCCAAACGGGCTATAATGCTAAGTTGGGACCAGCTTTTGTGAAGGCCCGAGTGAGGAGAAAGATAGGGAATGCCTATTATGAGTTGGAGGATCTACAGGGCCGGCTGATTGGGAAATATCATGCAAAGGACATTCGACAGTAGGATGTGCAAGTGCTGTGGTGATCATCCTTGGGAAATTGAAACCCCAAGTCTGATCTTGAGGGGGGAATATTTATTGTAGCACTTGCCATGACGGGGAGCGACACCTATGAGCCGCAGTTGGCGGAGGGTGGCGCCATCTATGAGAAAAGGTTTAGCGTAGGTATTGGGGGAGCGCCTGGAACAAAACGAATTCCGGTAGTTCGCCATTTGTGGACCCCAGGAGCCAGCCCGCCGAAAATCCGGCGTCGGTCCGCTTATGGGTATGGGTGGGATCATTCCCAAGCAAGATCTGCAACAAGCCAGACGTGTCAGCAAGGCGCTAAGCAGCAAAACCAGAGAAGAAAAACCAGGGAAAAACCAGGGAGAAAAACCAACAATATTCGAAGATCCCGCCGGCAGTTGTGACAATTAATTTTGGGGACGCTCAAAGGCTCCCAATTGTCCACCGGCGTCAGTAAACCGAGTGTAGAGGTGGAAGTGGTGGCTCGAGGAAAACCCAGGGGTGAGTGTTTGAAGGGTCAGGGAAGAGCACTGAATCACGAATCCCAGTTTTAGCAGGCCGAGCAAAAGTCCGAGTGGACTATTCCGTGTCCACTATTAAAGAACTCCAGGTGGCTCAACTAAGGAAGTCCAACCAAAGGCGGACGGAGGAGCACCGAGGAAGGAGAAGAAATCCCGGCCTAAAATAGGCTAATCGCAGCAAGTTCGCTTCGAACCGAAGCTAGGTTCGAGCGAACGGAGGAGCGCAGAGGAGGCGCTAACCGCAGTGTAGCGCGATATTCAAGAACGGGAGGGAGGAAAACATCGGAGGTGTCCCAGTAAAAGGTCCAGGCTGAATGGATATTCCAGCTTTGGATCCGGTCCGTAGTGTCCCTGGCCAGTGATTTCAAGGAGCCATATTAGAGAAGCAGTGTAAACCCAAAGTGAAATGGATAAGATTTAAGCAAGAAAAAAAAACAAGAAAAAAATCGGAAGAAACCCGGAAAAAAAAAAAAAGTTTAAGGAAGCAAAGAAAAGTTTTAACGTAACGTTCCTAATGGCTTGATCGGGAAACAAGGCTAGTCAGAGGAAATTCAATGTCGCTTCAAATTGTGTTATTGTTTTCGTGGTTTTATTTAATTGTGCCGCCCCAGTGGGGAATAATTTGTAAGGCATAAAAACTTTGTTTCACCGCCCCCCCCCGAAAGCTCTTTCGTCGTGGGATGCAGCAAGGAGTTCTCAGTGAGTAAAACCTGCCAATTTGTTTTATGTGACAATTTTGTTTTGATTTTTAATCCTTGGTGTCCCGACCAATGCGGACTCTAAGAGTCACAAGTTTTCCTATGTGTTTTTGGTTCCTTTAATTTTTTTTGTTTGGTTTTTAAAAGAAAAAAAAATAATTATTAATACCCAGTCTTTCACTTTGATTTACATTGTTGATTCATAATTTTATTTAATTCTATCAATTTTAACTTGTGCTATTTGCTAAGCCAATTCTAAGCTGATATGTACGCCTTGATGTTTATTTATTGAAATTTTATTAGCTTTAGTTCTTTTTATACGCATTTGCCATGATCCAATTTTATATGTATGTTCTATCGTAGGAATAAATATTTTATAATGTTTTAAATCATCAGTTTTATGCCGCAGCTAGCAGAGAGTAGGTAGTAGGAGTACCCATGGAAAGGGGTCGCTCGCAGGATGTGGAAAGCGAGCGATCATTGGTAGGGTGGGCACGCGAGAGTCGCCCCATGACACCTGGTTGACTCGTAAGTAAGGCGCAGGAAGGGAACCCCCCCATCTCTCACCATCCTAGGATATCGGGACTCTTTCCGGAGAGTAGATATTTCGTCGCGAGCACGCATTTGAAGTTAGATCCCTACCTGGAGAGGCACCCTTGGGAACCGGCAAATAACACCCCCCTTGCCGACGAGCCGAAGCCGGATATTCCAGCGTGCGCTGGTTCCCAGGTTTTACCACCCGCCTCCGCCCATAGATGATTGTAGGAGTTCGTTACACGACTCGAAGTTTGGTCGTTGTACTTTGCGGCCGCAAGACACACTGGTGGGGTATGACGTAGTGTGGAGAAGCAAGAACGTCATTGCTTGCAGGGGACATATGGCTTAGGGATTCGTATTCTTCCATAAATTCCAAATACATTTTCTTTAAGTTCGGATCTCGAAATAATCTTCTCTCGAGCGACAGGAATCGGCGTTTGGCTATCTCGAATGAATTGCCCAAAACGCTTGGATCCGACTTAAATGGAAGTTTAACTTCAAATCGACCTGAAGGCAGTATTCTTGTAGTCTTCCGATAATGTTCCTCACATAGCTCTTGTTCTGGCGACAACATCTTTTTAGAAGAAGGAACTTCTTCCAACGACCAGAATTTTTTCAAGTTTTTGTCTATTGACTGTAATACTTCTTCTTGGCCATTCAGACTAGAGACTGGCTGTGGAGGAGTTGAGGAATTTGCCAGATATTTTCCCGATACTATCCACCCAAGGAGAGTTTTTTGAAGGATGGGATGGTTCGGACCTTGTTTTTTTTGGCCAACGGACAACAGTTCGAAAAATGACTCAGCTCCAATTAGCATATCTATCCGCTGAGGTTTGTAAAAATATGGGTCTGCTAACGGCAAGTTCTTTGGTAGGGTCCAATCTTTCACGTTTACCGACTGGTCAGGGTGATAGCCTGAAATGGTTTTCAAAACCCAAAAGTCGAACGGAAACTCGCTACCATTGACTCTCGACTTCACCACGGTGTGTATCTTTTTCTTGACTTGTGAATTAGTTTGACCAATTCCAAGCAAGTTGATGCACGATTCCTCCCTACGGATCTGTAAGCGTTGAGCAAGATCTTCTGTAATAAAATTCATTTGTGACCCTGAGTCAAGTAATGCTCGGGCCAAGATGTGCTCACCATTTTTTGTGCGAACGCTTACGATCGATGTTGCTAACAAAACCCTTTCTACAGACGACGCATGCAAAGCATGTGAAGTAGAAGTGCCATCATTCGTTAACTCTGGAGGAGGATTTTGTGTGGGTGGTGGTAATGCTAAGCTATTTTCGGTCACTGTAAATCGGTGAAGAAGTTTATGGTGCGATCTTGAACAGATTTGGCACCTGGTCGATTTACAATTCGCTACCGTGTGACCTTTTCGCAGACAATTCAAACATAGGGAGGCTGACTTAACAAACTCAAACCTTTGCATTACAGCAAGGCGAGCGAACGGACTACACTGGGCCAAAAAATGGTTGTTCGCGTTACAATAACTGCAAGCTGCTTTGGCGTTGGTAGAAGAACAAGCCAACGAAGTTCTATTCAGTTGCTTGCCGAACCCAGTTCTTTCTTGTTTTGGTTTGCCAGTCTCTTCAGCGGACAGATGCTGGTATCTACGATTTAGTATTTTTTCGAAATCGGACCACAGCGGCAATTCCTCATAATCCAGTGACTCTTCCCATTTTTGCTTGGTCACTGGATCCACTCTACTCAAAACTAAATGAATAATCATTGAGTTTGCAATTTTAGTATCATCTCCTATGGATAATAGTGATCCATAAATTGATGACACAGTGTCGATGAGACCCCTCAACGACGACGCAGACGGCTGGGAAATTTTCGGAAGGCTGAACAGTTGACGTATTTGGTTCGCAAAGATGAGACATTCGTTATCATAAACTCTTTTTAAACTAGCGATAGCTTTGGCGTAATTACTCTCGGTGACCTGGAATGCCTTGACAGTTCCTAAGGCTTCACCAGAGAGGCAAGAAATTAAATGATTAAATTTTCTCGATAACTGGAATGTTCACATCTTTGTCAACTAATGTCTCGAAAAGACTTATGAAATTTTTGAAATCCGAATAAATTCCTCTGAATTTTGGCAATGCCAAACTAGGAAGTCGAGCTCGAGTTGGGGCTGCAGAAATTGCAGTAGCTGAACGGGAGTCTTCAGCTGAATAAAAGGCATTACATAAGGACATGATCCTTGCCTTGGTAGTTATTCCTAATTCTTCCAACTCGGCTCCGAAATCATCCAATTCATCTATTTGCTCGATCTGGTCTTGCAACTCATTTGCTTTAGAAATTGCCTCATTTAAAACCTAAAGCCTGCACTCTAGCTCGGTTTTATTTTGAGGAAGTGATCCATCTTCCAAACGTTCCTCCAACCGGCGAATGCTTTAAACTTTGACATTTAATCTTCTCTTTAAGTCAATAAGAGTTGTGGAAATAAGTTTTTGTTTAGTACTTTCCATTTTAAAAAATTTGTTTTTTCAATACAAAAACGAAAAAAATGCAAATTTAAGATTTAATAATTTATTTAAAATTTTTTATTATTTTTAAAATATTAATATTAAAAATTTAATTTCTCAAATTTATTTAAAAATTTATTGAATTTAATTGAACAACAAGAAAATGCGAAAACGAAAATAATTAATTAATCTTATTTAAATATAATAAATAATTTATTAAATTTAACCAAAAAAAAAAAATCTAAATTGATTGATTAATTGATAACGAATTATTGATAGTCGAGGCACAGAGTATCCAAAAAAAATAGTTGGTCGCCAATGACACTGAAACCAATATGCCCGACCAAATTGTAGGGGAGCGCGTCACTTGGCGGACCGGTAAACTATACGCGCCAAAAAGTGCATATACATACATAGATACAGCAGCCGATAACGGTGGGAAACGAAAACGAGAATATTATCGCTGCATCTATTTGTATGTATTTAAAACAAATATATATGCACCTTTATTTTATCTGTAATAAATATAATAATTTTTGGCTGTACTTTAGTATTTATTTGGAAGATTTGTAAATTCGAGAACGAGGGGTAGGGGGCGACAGTGATTGCAAATAATATAAATATTCTCTTTTTTATTTTATCCACAGGCAGTACATTTAGGTTAGCACATATATTTATAATTAAAATTTTAGAATTTTTAAATATGTTGTTATTTATTTTTGCTCTACTATTTTTTGCAGGGTGCAAGGGAGGGTGCAATATTCCAGCACAAGACGGATTTTAATTTGTCTTATCTCAACTTTCAATTTTTTGCACAAATACCTGGGGTTCTGCTTTCGGATCCTTTAATCCTGCGGCCACTTTCCTTTCACAATTGATGCAGGTGCAGGGCATGGGGACGACGAATCCTTCCAGTAGCAGCTATGGAGAAGTTTGTTTCGCGACGCGGAGAATTCTTTAATTTGTATTTGAATTCACTGGCACAACCGTCGCGAGCAACTCCTTTTTTTTTGAATATATATATGTTATATATATTGTTTATATATTTTATGTGTCACTGTCACTATTTTTTGTTGCTTTTTTATTTAATTATTTACTACAGTCCACCCGGGGGCGCCAAAATGTTTATCGAGATTATTTTATCTCGTCGCGAAAACGAAAGGGAAAAAAGGTGGCTGTAGAAATTAAATGAAATTGCGAAAAAAACGAAAATGCGTGCACTCTTCGACGTTATAAATTCGATTATATTCAATCAACAAAACTTAAGCTTAGCTTATCTGGTGCGGCAAAGCGGGGCGAATTCATGGGAGAGCGCAAGTGAGAGATTCACTTGCGCTCCCGCTCCGCCCTAAACTAACTTATACTAGACTTCATACAATTCCACTTAATTATATACATCTAATTATACAAATCCTTTTAGGAAGACAGGCCAAATTACACAAACTGACGAAAAACATTATGTAGAAAGAAGAAGTTGAGAAATCACACACTATAAATCGAAATTTAAAAAGAAGAAAAAAATTAATACCAGCAAATATAATAATTCCAGATTTCCACCGGAAGACAACCCAGCTTAATAAAATTATCTTTTATTTAATGACTTTATTATGTCTTACATATCACACCATGTGTCAGAACATGGATATCAATCCAATTCAAGCAAAAAATGGATACTTAATTTTCCAAACAGGTAACATAGATCTGCCCACTAATTATGAATATCACTATCTCACAGTCAATTTAACTAAAACTGAAAAAACTTATAAAAATCTAATGGAACAAACACGAGAACTTGAACATTTGGATCAAATTCAATATCTAAAAGAAAAATTAAATAGAGAAATGAACGGAATCAAAATTGCTCAACGAAACAAAAGAGGACTTGCAAATTTCGTAGGTACCTTTTTAAAATATTTATTTGGCACATTGGATCAACAAGATAGGGAAGAACTAGAATCAAAAATTGATAACTTTTTTGAAATAATTGAAATAAGATAATTTTGCCCAAAATGGAATCTGTACCAAGTCCCATATTTCTAACTTTAAAAACACCAAAGTTATGCCACTTTCGATCTATAACAGCTATAGGATATAGTCGGCCGATCCTTATGAAATTGTGTACACAAGATTTTGGTCAAATCTTCTTATATATATAAAAGAACATCGTGTTTTATGTTACACCACTTATAAATCAAGAACGGAAGAACAGATTTGAGTGAAAATTGGTAGGGAGGTAGCTTAGAGCCAGGAGAAGGACATAGGATACTTTTTGTCCCGTTCGACAGCGTTCCTCCCTGGCCCATACTTTTTTATTTAGGCAGACAGCTAAGAAGAAAATGTCAAATGTCAAAATGTCAGTTACAAACGAAGTCAAATTCATAGTCAGGCTCTCAAATTTAACAACGAACCAAAAAGATTGTGTTGCGCTGAAATCAATATTAAAACTATTTCTATTAAATAAATAATTAACAAGTGGATTGAAGTGAAGTGAAGTTTAATTAATAATGCCGCGACCAAGACGGTCGAATCTTTCCCGACAAAGCCGTAATGCAAGAAGATTACAAAATATTGCATATGAAAGGACTGAAGAAGAACGAGAAATTGCACGTGAACAGCGCCGCAATAGTATGGCTCGACTTCGTGCTTCTCAAATAGATTTCAATTTGCGACGCAGATATTTAGCTGATTTGAATCGAGCTGCGTTTCGATACGATTGCAGCAATGATTACAGCTTGCATCCTAGCGTTTGCATTGGGCAAATGGACGTTGTTTGCGAGTATTGTGGTGCATTAAAGTTTTCCGGAGAAACGCCTGGATTATGCTGCGTTAATGGTAAAGTGAAATAGCCAGTGTTGAAAATATATAAATCTTCATCTGCTGAAGATTTCTCGGAGCAATTGCTGACTATCGGTAATGGTCAAGTACCTGTCGATGAATCGAGCGGTTTAATATCATTTCCAAATAATTTCTGTAATTTTGTCTCATCAAAAGACGAACTTATCAACAATGTATTTCCAAATATTATTTCTAACTACAAAAATAATGAATGGTTGAGTGAGCGAGCAATTTTAGCGGCTAAGAATAAAGATGTAGATGACCTGAACTACATAATTCAAAATAAGATCATTGGAACAATGCATTCATTCAAATCTATTGACTGCGTCACAAATGAAGATGAAGCCACCAACTATCCAATTGAATTTTTAAACTCTTTGGACGGCCTGGCTTACCACCGCACAATTTACGCCTAAAGGTTGGCTCCGTAGTAATCATGCTTCGAAACATAAACCAACCAAAACTGTGCAACGGTACGCGTTTGGTGGTTAGTAAATTGATGAACAATGTAATTTACGCTACGATAATGATAGGAAAATTCAAAGGTGAGGAAGTTCTCATTCCGAGGATCCCGATGATCCCAACCGATATGCCGTTTGAATTTAAAAGACTTCAATTTCCGATACGTCTTGCATTTGCCATGACAATCAACAAATCACAAGGCCAATCCTTAAAAGTTTGTGGTTTAAATCTAGAACATTCATGTTTTTCCCATGGTCAATTATACGTGGCATGTTCACGGGTCGGAAGACCATCTGCGTTGTTTGTTTTTGCGCCTGGTAATAAAACAAAAAATGTCGTGTATCACAAGGTGCTTAAGTGAAGAGCAACCTATGTACTAAAATACAGAAATAATAATGAATGATTAAGGAGGAGAAACAAAGAATATTGTATACCCACAAGTATTACAGAATTTAATTAATTTGAAAATTATTCTTTTTTGTTTGAATTATTTTTTATGCGTGCAACAACAATATGCCACAGCGAAACGTGGCAGGGTACTGCTAGTATAACATGTGTGGAAAGTCACAACCCTCTAACTTAAAAAACACCAATGTTATGGTATTTCCGATCAATCACTTATATGACAGCTATAGGATAGAGTCGACCGATCCCGGCCGTTCCGACTTTTGTACTACCTGCAAAGAAAAGAAGTATGTGTGCAAAGTTTCAACTCGATAGCTTTAAAACTGAGAGACTAGTTTGCGTAGAAACCGACAGACAGACGGACAGACAGACTGACGGACAGACGGAAATGCTTATATCGACTCAGGAGGTGATCCTGATCAAGAATATTTATTTGTTATAGGGTCAGAGATGTATCCTTCACTGCGTTGCACACTTTTGACCGAAATTATAATACCCTCTGCAAGGGTATAAAAAAGAAAGAAAAGGGAAAAATATATACACAAAAGTAAAATATAAAAATATAATAAGAAACAAGAAAGAAAAACTAACTTCGGGCGGAGCCGATACCCTTGCAGTTGAGTCGCAGTCCGATAGGTGGAGACACGCATCTTATATTATTAGATATATAGCGGATCGTATCTAGTCGGTCGATCCTTATGAAATTTGGCATATCGAATTATTTTGCCCAAAGAGGAATCCATTAAAAGTCCCATCCTTCTAACTTGAAAAACAACCAAGTTATGTCATTTCCGATCAATCAGTTATATGGCAGCTGTAGAATATAGGCGGCTGATCCCGGCCGTTCCGACTTATATACTACCTGCAAAGAAAAGAAGGATGTGTGCATAGTTTCAACTCGATAGCTTTAAAACTGAGAGACTAGTTTGCGTAGAAACTGACCGACAGACGGACAGACAGACAGACGGACAGACGTACAGACGGACATGCTCATATCGACTCAGGAGGTGATCCTGATCAAGAATATATATACTTTATAGGGTCGGAGATGTCTCCTTCACTGCATTGCACACTTTTGACCAAAATTATAATACCCTCTGCAAGGGTATAAAAATGGAAAAAAAAGGTATAAAACCAATTGTCAAAAAAAAAATGTGTATTCCTTTAATCAGGGGAATATACACAGGAAAAATAATAGAGGAAAATACAGCAGCATAAAACGAAAGAGAAGGGGAACGGTGGATAAGAGCACTAGCGTAGATAGGGGGGGGGGGATCAGGGGGATCAATCTCCCCCCTTGGGTCTGAGTATTATAAGATGATATAATCTCAAAATTGAAAAAGAAACACATTTTTACGCGATGACTGTGCAGTACAGCATTATTTTTATCGCAGATTGCGGATTATTATCGCAGTGTAAAATAAAACTTACAAAAAAACAGGATATTATTCTGAGTCATATCCCCCCCATATCAAAAAGCTATCTACGCCACTGAACTTTGTGTAAGTTAAGTTAGAGAATTAAGACTTTTCACACATGTTATATTTGACCAAAATGTCTTATGTACAAAATTTCATATGGATCGGCCGACTATATCCTATAGCTGACATAGAACGATCGGAATTGGCATAACTTTGGTGTTTTTTAAGTTAGAAAGATGGGACTTGGTACAGATTACTCTTTGTGCAAAATAATTCAATATGTCAAATTTCATAAGGATCGGCCGACTATATACGATCCGCTATATATCTAATAATATAAGATGCGTGGCGCCACCTAGCGGACTGCGTCTCAACTGCAAGGGTATATAAACTTCGGCTCCGCCCGAAGTTAGCTTTCCTTTCTTGTTTAAAGTAATTTGCATTTTTGATGCACCAATATCAGCTGTGCCAAATGCAGAGGGGATTGCTTTATTTTTTGTCATTAAAAATGGACGTCAGTCAGTATCGGGCCGAGAATCCGCCATTATACACAACATTCTTCGTCTAGGTCTAGATATCAATCAAGTGGAAATGACCACATCGTTTGGTAAATGGAAAGGGATTAAAATGAAACTATGGATTGATCCCCAAGTTATCCCCATTCAACAGCCAGACCGAAGGATTCCGGTAGCACTCGAAGATAAAGTAGGCGCCAAGCTGGAAGAAGGTTTGAGTCGAGACATTATTAATGTTTAATTTTAATTTTCAATTGCATTTCATCTGTTTTTCGCACTATTTCTCAGTTTTTTTATTTTGTGATATTTTTGTCCTGTGATATTTCGACGTACTGATTAGGTACCTTGAATACCTATATATATTTAGAATAAATAAGAAAAAGTAAAAATCATGTTTGCATAAATTTTGTAAATTATTGTTGTAAATCACTTTTTGCCTTCATTCACTCCTGTTTCTCCTTCATTGACCTCCACCTCTTCATTCCTGCTAAACGAAAACATGCCAAAGGAACTTCGTTCCTCACGCGTGTCCCTAGACACACGCTGTTTTTTTTTTGACTATGTTTTCAACGTCTTTTTTATGTTTAGCTAAAGTTTTAGTAGTGACGCTACAAAAATATTTTAAACATATTAATAGAAATTAGTAATATGCTTGTAGATATTTAGATAAAATACTTATTTAAACAAGAAAGTAAAGCTAACTTCGGGTGGAGCCGAAACAAAACAAGGATGTGTGCAAAGTTTCAACTCGATAGCTCTAAATCTAAGAAACTAGTTTGCGTAGAAACAGACAGACGGACATACGGACAGACGGACATGCTTATATCGACTCAAGAGGTGATCCTGATCAAGAATATATATACTTTATAGGGTCGGAGATGTCTCCTTCACTGCGTTGCACACTTTTGACCAAAATCATAATACCCTCTGCAAGGGTATAAAAAGTGCAATATAGATTAAGTTATTTATTTCCCTCTCGTGGATTGGAACTTGTCGTGGTGAGGGCCTGAGTATGTGGGGATTCGTAAAATATACTATACATTCATCAAAATTACAAAACAATAGTTTAAGTGCAACTTTGAAGAAAACACTAAAGTATCGATATCACTGTGGACGGCAGCCCACGAGGTAACGACCTCCATGCTCATGGCTCGTGCGCGAGAAGACTCTAGGCATCCTATCTGAATGAATTATATACCAATCGTAAGATATTGTTTTAATTAGATAATTTTTGTACAAACATTTTCCAAAACTCGTTTGGTTTGGGAGAAATTAGGGTGAAAGTAACAAAAGTTTGAATCACTAAATTGGGGCTGGTGGAGACATTTTAGTCCCTAGATAGATATGAGCAACTTTTGTTCAACAACTTTCTTAAATACCTTAAGCTTACGTTAAAAAATTAAAAAACTTTGTTAATTAAAAAATGTATAACTTTATAATTAAAAAAGTTGTTAAAACGGGCTTTACACCGTTAAAACCGGCTTCTTAAATATCTATTTCAGTTATTTTAAGACAAAACGTGAAATTGGCTCATTTGATCTTATTTATATTGCACGTTAATTATAAAATGTATAACTTTATAATTAAAAAAGTTGTTAAAACGGGCTTTACACCGTTAAAACCGGCTTCTTAAATATCTATTTCAGTTATTTTAAGACAAAACGTGAAATTGGCTCATTTGATCTTATTTATATTGCACGTGGAGATTAAGATGTAACTTCAACGGTATATCAACTTCGGCTCCGCCCGAAGATAGATTTCCTTTCTTGTTTTTTTTAGAAAGCTTTTTTAAAAGTGAATTTTTTAAAAGGGTCGGGCATCTGTATTCGTATCATGTTGAATCATACAGAGTTAGACGGCCCTAAAAATCGATTGCTTTGTTGGAAGGTCGTTGCGTCACAGGCGGGATCGGCTAGAAACCCGAGTCAATCCCCGAGCGAGGAAATTTGGGTGGGAAGACAGTTTTTCTTTGTAGTTTTTCTTTGTAGGACTTTTTTTGCTTCTGAATTTTGTCTTTCACTGCGAGAATGCCCAGATCCCGGTGGATGTTTTCATTGCGAACATACCAAGGTGTCCCAGTAATAGTTCTCAAGATTTTTGATTGTGCGCTGTATGATGTCTATGTTGGATTTAGGACTGAATTGTAGAGTAGTAGCTTGTAGTCCAAGCACAGTGGCGATCGTGAGTTTATGATCCAGTGGATGCTGCTGGCTTTCAGTTTTAGGTGCACCTTCTTGCATTCGATGTGCTTACGGCAGGTTAGTCGTCTATCAAGGTGGACGCCAAGGTAAGTTTCTTCGTTAGCTTGAGGGATCTGCATACCGTTTAGTGAAAGCGGAGGGCATATTTTTCTATTAAGAGTAAACGTTAAATGTTTACAATTTTGTTCATTTATTTTTATGCGCCTATCGGACAGGCACCTTTCCATTACTATTAGATAATTAGCCAGTTGGTTTGTTGCTTGCGTTGGGCATCTGGAGCGACTATCATCGGTGAATGTTGACGTTGTGAGTTGTGCGTTTGTGGGAATACCCGCAGTATACAAAACATACAGACACGGGCCGAGTGCGCTTCCTTGTGGAACTCTAGCTACGACTTCGTAGTCGCCCGAAGTAGCTGCGTTGCATCTCACTGAGGATACCCTATTTTAGAGGTATGATTCCAATAGCTTGTGGGTATATGTTGGCAAATACGTTTTAATTTTGTGCATGAGTCCATTAAGCCAAACTCGGTCGAAGCTTGAGATACGTCGAGAAAATAGCGCTACATTATTCTCGCTGTTCGAAGGCTGAGCGTATTTCGGATTTTAATCTGTTCACTTGCTCGATGGTTCCGTGGTTTCTTCGGAAGCCAAATTGGTATGCCGGAAAAATTTTGCAAGCTTCCTTATGTGGTATTAATTGAGTTAGCAAGCATTTTTCAAACAATTTAGACAAACAAGATAAAAGGCTTATTTGTCTGTATGATGTCGTAGTTGTGTGGTCTTTTCCAGGCTTTGGTATCATTATAATGATAGATTTCTTCTACTTTTTTGGAAAATAGCCAAGATTAATGATACTATTAAATAGTTTGCAGTCGACCTCTATAGCGCATTTTTAAAGTTCGATCAGCATCTTTGGCGTCAGTAGGTCACCACCGGGAGCCTTTTTTTTGTTTTACCCCTCTTATGACTTTTTCGATTTCGTTCGGCCAGAATAAAGGTGCAGTTGACTGAGGGGTTGCCTCTGGCTGAATGTCTGGCAGGAGAAATGAATTTGAGGCAGGGTTTGGCTGGAAGACACTTTCGAGATGTGTAGCGAATGTTTCAGTTCGGTCTTCGTCGCTGTGAGCCCAGCATCCCGAAAAGTTATATAAGAGGGTGGTCGCTTGGATTGCTTGTTGGTGAAAGATTCAGGATGTACTTCAGCTGTGCATTTTCTTCCTGTTGGTGAAGAGCCTGGTCGAGTTATCGTATGATTAATTCCTTAAGGCGTTGCTTTCAAGCTGGTGATCTGCTGTTTTGCCAATCACGACGCGTGCGCCTCTTTTCTCGCACGAGCTGTTGGATTTGCTCATTAGATTTGTGGTACTTGTTTCGGTCTACTTTCTTCCCTTGAGGAGTAAAGATTTTAGCTGCCGCATCGAGCACTTCTTCCAGGGCGCTCGTAGTATAGTCGATGTCCGATTCCATATTAAACTCCGGGGCGAGTTCTATGTGGGCACTCACGTACTTTTTGTATTTAAGCCAGTTCGTTTTTGGCGACGTCAGGCTGAAGGGGTTTTCGGTTATTTTTGGGTTTTGAAGAAGCGTTAAATAGTAATATTTGAATTAGCAGATCATTGTTCGAAAAACTCGAATAAATAAATTCACTTAAATGTCAAAGGCCGTCTGCACTGATACTTTGCTGTTAAATAATTTTATTTTAAATCTTTAAGCTTCTTTTAAGTTAAATTTAATTTGAGTTTTTTAATATTGATAAAAGTCATTAGCTTAGCACATATGGTACATTGACATCGGGTCTTACGTATGTAAAAATTATCTTTGCCAAAACAAAACATAGTTTAGTTTTTAAGCGGCCGGAAAAAATGTTGTATCAAGAAGACCTTCGGTAAGATGATCGGATCAGAAAAACAAGAAAGGAAAGCTAACTTCGGACGGACCCGAAGTTGATATACCCTTGCAGTTAAGGTTGTGGCATTTCCGATCGTTCGGTTATATGGCGGCTATAGGATATAGTCGGCCGATCGATATAGTAGCAGATCCGGTTAGACTGCGATAAATGGAATCTGTTCTCATCTTTCTAAATTAAAAAACACCAAAGTTATGCCAATTTCGATCCTTCTGTGAAAGCTGTAGAATATAGTCGGCCGGTTGTAGATAAGATATTGTGGGCAAATAAAACATGTGTGCAAAATCCCAACCCTCTAACTTAAAAAACCCCAATGTTATAAACACCTCAATCATTTTGGAAAATCGAGCCAATCGAGGCACTTCCTGCTTATTAATAACTTTTATCCTATGACTAAGATATTACTATTAACTGAAGAAATTTAAAGACATTTAAGACAATTTAAAAGTTAGAGCGACTACCAGACAACTCGGTGGATATTTTCGAGCGTAATGTTCTTGACGAATTTTTTTATGAGATTTTGCAGCTTGGTAAAGATTTTATAAGCGTAATACACAATCTGCCGCTAATCATAGTGAGGACTATGATGAAGCAAATAATTTGGAGGTTGATGTTGAACACGTTGATGAACGGTTTTGGTTACGTTAAGAAACGCAAGCACCGCCTGATTTCACAGGCCGAAAATTTCCATCTCCGACATCTCCGAACTATAAAGAATATATATTTCTGAGTGGATATGAGCATGTTCGTCTGTCTGTTTCTAGCAAACTAGTCTCTCAGTTTTAAAGCTATGGAGTTGAAACTTTGCACACATCCGAGATCGGTCGACTATATCCGATAGCTGATGATCCTATATAACTGATAACTGATGTCCATCTGTCCGTCTGTCTGTCTGTCTGTCTGTTTCTATGCAAACTAGTCTCTCAGTTTTAGAGGTATCGAGTTAAAACTTTGCACACATCCTTCTTTTGTTTGCAGGCTGTATATAAGTCGGAACGGCCGGGATCGATCAACTAAATCCTACTGCTGCCATATAACTGATTGATCGGAAATTCTATAACTTTGGTGTTTTTTAAGTTAGAGGATTGGGATCCACACATGGTATATTTGGCCAAAATATTTTATGTACAAAATTTCAGGAAATTTAAGGATTGGCCGACTATATCCTATAGCTGTCATAGAATGATGGGAATTGGCATAACTTTGTTGTTTTTTTTTTAAGAATGATGGGACATTCTACGGATTCCATTTTGGGCAATCTTATTTGTTCTGCCAAATTTCATAAGGGTCGGCCGATTATATCCTATAGCCGCCATATGACTAAACGATCGGAAATGGCACAACCTTAACTGCAAGGGTATATCAACTTCGGCTCCGCCCGAAGTTAGCTTTCATTTCTTGTTTTTGAAATGAATATGTACCAACTTAAATTAAAAAACAAGAAAGGAAAGCTAACTTCGGGCGGAGCCGAAGTTGATATACCCTTGCAGTTCAGTCGCAGTCCGCTAGGTGGCGCCACGCATCTTAAATTATTAGATGTATAGCAGATCGTATATAGTCGGCCGATCCTTATGAAATTTGGCAAATCAGATTCATTTGTCCAAACTAGAATCTGTACCAAGTCCCATCTTTCTAACTTAAAAAACACCAAAGTTATGCCAATTCCGATCGTTCTATGACAGCTATAGGATATAGTCGGCCGATCCTTATGCAATTTTGTACATAAGATACTTTGGTCAAATATAATATGTGTGGAAAGTCCCAACCCTCTATCTTAAAAAACAACGAAGTTATGGCATTTCCGATCAATCAGTTATATGGCAGCTATAGGATATAGTCGACCGACCCCGGCCGTTCCGAATTATATACTACCTGCAAAGGAAAGAAGGGTGTGTGCAAAGTTTCAACTCGATAGCTCCAAAACTGAGAGACTAGTTTGCTTAGAAACCGACAGACAGACAGACGGACAGACGGACATGCTCATATCAACTCAGGAGGTGATCATGATCAAGATTATATATACTTTATAGGGTCCGAGATGTCTCCTTCACTGCGTTGCACACTTTTGACCAAAATTATAATACCCTCTGCAAGGGTGTAACAAGAAAGGAAAGCTAACTTCGGGAGGAGCCGAAGTTGATATACCCTTGCAGTTCAATCGCAGTCCGCTAGGTGGCGCCACGCATTTTAAATTATTAGATATATAGCGGATCGTATATAGTCGGCCGATCCTTATGAAATTTGGCATATTGAATTATGTTGCCCAAACAGTAATCTGTACCAAGTCCCAACTTAACTTGTTCTAACTTAAAAAACACCAAAGTTATTACCGATCAATCAGTTATATGGCAGCTATAGGATATAGTCGACCGATCTCGGCCGTTCCGACTTATGTACTACCTGCAAGGAAAAAAAGGATGTGTGCAAAGTTTCAACTCGATAGCTTTAAAACTGAGAGACTAGTTTGCGTAGAAACAGACAGACGGACATGCTTATATCGACTCAGGAGGTGATCCTGATCAAGAATATATATACTTTATAGGGTCGGAGATGTCTCCATCACTGCGTTGCACACTTTTGACCAAAATTATAATACCCTCTTCAAGGGTATAAAAATGACATCTAACAGTTACTATATCTTTGAAATACTCATCCAAAGTTGAAATCACCGATTTCCTACATTAATTTGTGGTTTTCTATGATTTTTCCCCAAGCATTTTCCTATGGCACTAGCGTAGATAGGGGGGGGATCAGGGGGATCAATCCCCCCCCTTGGGTCTGAGTATTATAAGATGATATAATCTCAAAATTGAAAAAGAAACACATTTTTACGCGATGACTGTGCAGTACAGCATTATTATTATTATTATCGCAGATTGCGGATTATTATCGCAGTGTAAAATAAAACTTACAAAAAAACAGGATATTATTCTGAGTCATATCCCCCCCATATCAAAAAGCTATCTACGCCACTGGATAAGAGTATCTACATACAAGGAGGGGAAAAAAAAACAACAGTGGAAAAAAGAAAACCCACAAACATGAAGCTGGATCCAAGAAGCTTCTGTCGTTCCGAAGCAGGGGGAAGTGTGAGGAAATTAGATCTCCCACACGCCAAGACAGGTGGCAAGAGGGGCAGCAGAGGGGGGAACAGGCAAGCTAGCATAGCGGAGGGGCCAGCGCGTCGGTGTTTAGAAGGAACGGAAGGGAAGAAATGCGTCGAGCACGGACGGCATGCGGGGGCAGCAGCGGGGGCAAAGGAACCAGCACAGCGACGCGCACGAAAGAAGGAGGAATCACCATGGAACGTAACGGTCCCGGGCGGGACTCCGCGGCCGCCCTCGAATGTTATAGGAAAGAGCGGGGACGGCGGGGAACGAAGCGGCCCGCGACTGCGCAGCTGCGTTTAGAATAATGCAGAAAACACAGAAATGCATTTGGAGTGACCAAGGGGGGACGCGAAGTCTGGACGAAGTCCGATGACCAGCACAACAACAATACGGATCGGAGGCCCAAGCGGGGCAAACAGGGGGGGCAAATAAAGAAAGCCCGCCGATAGAAATGCGGCGGGAATTGGAGAAAGTTAACGGCGAGAAACGGAGGAGCAAAGGATTAATGGCAGGAAGCGAGATTTTCAAGGATTAACGGGCGCCTCTGGCACTATATAAAAAGACCCCTGGGACAAATAGGCCTGGCGTACGCCTTGTCGGTTCCTGACCGTTAAGACCAGGTGTGATCCTGTGAAGCGACGGGTAGCCAGCTCAGGGACACCCCGGGAAAGTCAAGAGAATCCTGATCCAGGCGCTGGGGCGTCTGCACAGCGTATCATCTGAAGTTAAAGGAGACGCGACGCCAAAACCTCTGATCTACCATAGATCCTGCAGAGCGTAGGCACGCAGGTGTTTGGAGGCGAGTGGCGAGCGCAACCGGGGGCGCGTCCTGCGGGGTAGATAGGCCCTTCGTGCCTTGATCCGGCCACCAGGCACCAAGAAGCGCATCCAGCCCGGCGTATGCCTGGAAGGTGAGCCTATTAGTCTGCTAACACTGATTAGGTGCCGGCCGCGGCGAAAGGGCATTCCCAGTGAGCCAAGGATACCGAAGGTCCACGACACCCGCGAAGAAGAAGCAGCGACAAGATCAGCGAAGGAAGCAGCAACAGGAGCGGCGACGACGAGGGAGCAGCGGGGTCCACGAAGGAACAGCGTCGACGGGGGAGCAGCGACGACAAGGGAGCCGCGACGACGGAAGAGTAGCGACGACAACAACAGCGACAGAAGATCAGCGACGACAACAACAGCAACAGCACAGGCCACGCACTTGGAGCACGTGAGTCGAAACGGAGGGAACCGTGAGCCCAGCGCCAGGCACCAAGACCACTGGGTGCAAGCTTTGGTAGCGCGTGTGTATTGGCACCAACCCGGAGCGGAGATCGGGGATCGTCGAGACGACGAGCGGTCGGCTGAGCCAAACAGCCGGTGTGATTCACCCTTTTGTAAATTTAACACAATAAAGGGGATATAACGAAGCGCCCTATGTTATTTCTGGGCTCGGGCAATCACCTTAAATATATATATTCGGTGGAACGATCCGCCAAACTCTGTGAGCTAGCCGCGGCATTTTTTGCGAGTAAAAGTTTACAAAAACAGTTCTTTACAAGTCCATCAGCCGACCTAAAACATTTCTAACGTGGTTATTTTCCCGAGTGACATGTCGAACATAACCGCAGCGAAGTCGAGGTGGGAGTTAAGCTCTAAAGACGGTGAATTTTCAACATTTGACCATATGAGTTCACCTTAGGCAGACGATCAATAACCAAACGAATAGCGGTAAGAACAGGTAACATAGAAAGATTGATGGGACAAAGGGATTTTAATGAAAAGAAATTCAATGTCACCAAACTCTGGTTTGCGAATTCGGACTTTATAGAAATTAACACTCCTCCTCCCCTTCGCAGAGTTCTACCACATCTAAAAGTGGTGTACCTACCGGGAAAAACTTCGGAGCTTAAGATATCCGGCTTTAACCAAGTTTCTGTAAATACAATAATGATGAGATGCAAAGGAAGCACTATCAGAATACAATTTAGAAAGTTTACTACGTAACCTACGTGTTAGTGAAGATGTTAGTTTTTTAAAACTGAGGAAGATGAGGTGGAAGGTTGGTCAGTGGCCGTAACATGTAGGAGTTTTACACCCACTGGTTTGGTTACTTTTTTCTTCAACGAACTTGGCTAATGTTCTTGGACGAAAATGTTCTCAGGCCAAAAGCTGGCGGAAAAATCGTCTTGAACATCTGGAAGGCCACACGTATTTGAAGATGACGATTTTGAAAGATGACGTGTGGCTGGTGTACGAATTTTTAAATTTTGTAATATCCACCACCTTAATGTCGGCTTTTGTTTTGGCTTTGATATAAGCCGGGATATCAATCTCAGAAGTATCAGGGGTAAGCCGGGAAACAATGGTGGAGTTTGATCACCTGCAAGGGTTTTGGTGAAGTACTAATATAAGGTTACTAATACTGCGTCATCAGTAAGTACCGGGGGTGCGGACGGTTGATTATCCTGTTTGGTGACTATTACAGGAGTTTGAATTATTGGGTCTGACAAGTGCTCATTAATTCTGAGCAGAGCTTGCAAATAACTGTCAACCATTTCTCGTTGTCTGCAAATAAATGTCTTTCTCTGACTCTTTACTAAAATACTCAGAGGGCAACCGTTTCATGGGTTCTTGAACGAGCTCGTTCGCGCTGAGAGCGAAACCGTTTTTTTCTATTCTGTTTTGCTTCAGTTATTCCAAGACCGTTTTGTCGTGTTCGTTGCAGCAAAAAGTATTTTGCTTATGTATTGGTTTACATTAACACGCATAGGCAAGCAAATCGTTAAACGTTTAATTGCAATCGTGAATTGAGTGTGTGAAGTTTTTGTTTTCTTTTTGGTAACATTATGTTATATGGAATATGGAATCTAAATGAAACTTGTTAAAAAAAATATTTGAAAATAAAATTAAATTGTTCTTTTAATTTCTTTGCATATGTATTGGTATACATTCACAAACGTTCGTTTTGCACACGAAATGCATTCATTGCAACAACAACGAAAGTAAATGTGAAGACCGATTGCGTTGAGTTTTTCGGTCAATCGGTCTATTGCTGACCTCTGGTCTACCATAGATCCTGCAGAGCGTAGGCACGCAGGTGTTTGGAGGCGAGTGGCGAGCGCAACCGGGGGCGCGTCCTGCGGGGTAGGTAGGCCCTTCGTGCCTTGATCCGGCCACCAGGCACCGGGAAGCGCATCCAGCCCGGCGTATGCCTGGAAGGTGAGCCTATTGGTCTGCTAACACTGATTAGGTGCCGGCCGCGGCGAAAGGGAATTCCCAGTGAGCCAAGGATACCGAAGGTCCACGACACCCGCGAAGAAGCAGCGACAAGATCAGCGAAGGAAGCAGCAACAGGAGCGGCGACGACGAGGGAGCAGCGGGGTCCACGAAGGAACAGCGTCGACGGGGGAGCAGCGACGACGAGGGAGCCGCGACGACGGAAGAGTAGCGACGACAACAACAGCGACAGAAGATCAGCGACGACAACAACAGCAACAGCACAGGCCACGCAGCTGGAGCACGTGAGTCGAAACGGAGGGAACCGTGAGCCCAGCGCCAGGCACCAAGACCACTGGGTGCAAGCTTTGGTAGCGCGTATGTATTGGCACCAACCCGGAGCGGAGATCGGGGATCGACGAGAGGACGAGCGGTCGGCTGAGCCAAACAGCCGGTGAGATTCACCCTTTTGTAAATTTAACACAATAAAGGGGATATAACGAAGCGCCCTATGTTATTTCTGGGCTCGGGCAATCACGTTGAATATATAAATTCGGTGGAACGATCCGCCAAACTCTGTGAGCTAGCCGCGGCATTTGTTGCGAGTAAAAGTTAACAAAAACAGTTCTTTACAAGTCCATCAGCCGACCTAAAACATTTCTAACGTGGTTAATTTTCCCGAGTGACATGTCGAACATAACCGCAGCGAAGCAAATCGTTAAACGTTTAATTGCAATCGTGAATTGAGTGTGTGAAGTTTTTGTTTTCTTTTTGGTAACATTATGTTATATGGAATATGGAATCTAAATGAAACTTGTTAAAAAAAATATTTGAAAATAAAATTAAATTGTTCTTTTAATTTCTTTGCATATGTATTGGTATACATTCACAAGCGTTCGTTTTGCACACGAAATACATTCATTGCAACAACAACGAAAGTAAATGTGAAGACCGATTGCGTTGAGTTTTTCGGTCAATCGGTCTTTTGCTGACCTCTTTGTGCGAGCGTTTCTCGTTCCACTCTTTACGTACTGCTCATTGAACGACCGAAATAAAAAGAGCTCAACGAAAACGCTCAACAGGAAACAGAAATAAAGATAGCAAAAGTCTCTTGCTCAGAGCGAGAGCGAAATAGTATGAACTTTTTCGGTTGTGCTCGCAACGAGAGCACAAGAAAAAAAACGGTCGACAGTTATTTGCAAGCTATGATTCTGAGATATTCGGACGCCAAATTTTTCTCATGTCCGGACCTTGGGGTGGCCAGAGATATAAGCGGCTGCATAGTTGTCGGCTGGGCAGGCTAAAGATTATTCGCCACAAGCACATCACTAAAAGAGGATTTCTTACACTTTGGAGACTCATTTAGTAGTTGAAACTAAACTAAACTACTAAACTGTGTATCGAGCGCACAGAGTTGGTCATTGATTTTATAAAAACCACTGACCAACTCCTTGAATACCCTTTTAGTCGGCCTCATGAACGATCTTATTTCGTCCTGAACAGCACGACAACCGCCACAGCAAAAGTGGAGACCAGACCAACATGAAATTGCATCCGAAACTGAGGCCGTTTGAGGCCGTTGAGACCCAGCAGTGGGTGGTAGGCTGGGAAGAGGAGATTGACTTATTACAAGACTTCAGCGCACAGACAAGTTTATATTTCACAATTATTAAAAATTAAAGTATTAATATATTAAAAAAAAAATTAGTAATTTATAAATATTATTTGTTTTTGAACCACTGTACCAGGGAAACGAAAGGGGGAGATTAAAGAGAGCGGTTAGTGCGAGAGGTTCTCTATTAAGCGTGAATAGAAGCAACACCGTTAAAGATGAAGAAACAGAGCAAGGCTATGTTTGGAAGGAAAATTAATCAAATTATTATTTTACCTCTATACATCACTACACACGCGAAGTAGTCTGTTTTTTTTTAAATGTGTATATGAATTGTATTATTTTACCGAAGTATCTCCATGCATTTGAAATATATGTTTTTGTATGTAGTTTGTTTCAATTAAGTTAAAGAAGGCTAAGTCTCGTAGCTGCGCTGCCCAAAGCGGTAGCGAAAGACGTCTTTATATTCTTAAGTATATTAGTATCTTAAGTATATATGTTCGCTTAGGCGGAGGTATATGGACATGCATAAGGTCCACTCGCATAAGGTTCACATTTTCTTGTCACCTCGATTAATTGAGACCCAAAGCCTTCCACGTCAACTGACACCTCAAGTAAAAGGTTCCGTCTCAATCTATTCCCTTCAGAAAACAAAGCCTCTCAGAGAGCAAAGCTTCTTTCGAGCTCTGATCTGGAAAAAGCTTCAGCAACAGTAGCTATAAAAAGGACTTAGAGCCCCAAAGATAAGTTAGTTCTGAAATTCTAAAATTCTAAGCAGTTGTTCTGAAATACTAAAATTTTAAGCAGTTTTAAAGAATCACACTATATCAAAAACGGAACTCAAATAAAAATATATATATTTTTTGAAGAATATAATTGGCGCAGTCGATAAGATGTGTAAAAGTGACCAGTGATCAATCGAGATCATAGAACGTCGTTGAAGTATTTTATTTGCATTAGCATAGCTATAATACTATCCGCGAGTGTTAATCGCTATTATATAGCCCACTTTTCGAAGTGTGACTGCTACCGAAAATATACAAAACACAAAAACTTAAAATAAATTAGTAGCCACCTTTCATAGTGTGACCGCTACTGAAATAAACAGGAAATACTCACATTACAATGGCTGAACCAGTGGCACAAATTCAGTGACTCTCCGAGCCACACCTTAATCAGGCTTTAAGCCAGATTAGGCAAGTTCCCAATTTTAATGGAAGCATCAGGGATTTAAGTGCATTCATCAGACGGATCGAATACATCTTAAATTTGTATCCATCAACTGATCCGCGTCATATCCAGGAGCATTTAATTGGCCCGATCTAACAAAATGCAAAGGCCCGATGAGTACAAAACCCAAACCCCATGCGAGGAATTACTAAGACGACTACACAACACCCCTTTTAATGGAAGCATTCGTAAGTTCGTCGAGGAACTAGAATATAAAATATTTGTCATAACAAACAAATTGTCGTTAGAAAAAAATAATTTAAATACAATGATTTATAATAATGCCATGAATAATACTGTAAAAGATGTAATAATGAGAAAACTTTCTGACAGGTTATTCATGACATTAGCAAGGCACGATATAACTACAGTCAGTAAACTTAAACAAGTAGCACAACAAGAAGGTCGTTATAAATATGGTTCTGATAAAGATAAATCACAACATAATTCAAATCAAAACGGACAAGATAGGAGAAATTACCAAAGAAATAATAATTTTCAAAGAAATAATTCCTTTTATAATAATAATAATAATCACCAAAGTTATAATCAGCAAAGTAACTATAGGCAACCAAATAATTTCAATAAACAACAATTTCGACAGGAATTGCAGCAAAACTTAAATCAAGGCAGAGCTTAGAACCCTATAAATTATCAACAGCCAACATCTTCTTTACAAGGTACTAATTCTAACAAACCAGTGTGTTGGGACTTGTGCCAGCATCAAATAACATAATTATTTCAATTTAATTTTCCCAGTGTAACTAGCCGCAGCGGTCCACTAATTGCCAGCTGCCGCTGCCGTTGTTTTGGGGTTAAATTGACCCAATAAAATTATTGAAATTGAATTGTGGAGTCTTTATTAATTCGTTCGCTATCAAAACGCTGATAGCTCAACACAGTGAAAAGACACCGTGAATATTCAAGGGATCAATCTAAAATGGAAATCGAAAATTTTCATCGAATCCAATAGAAAAAATAGAAATCCCTACATCAGAATAACTATTAAAAATCGACCGTTTAAATGTGTAATAGATATAGGAAGTTCAATCAACCTAATAAAAGAAAATTTTTTTAATTTTCCACAAACATTAAAAAAGTCAGAAGTGCACACAATTAATGGTGCAATTAAATTAAATAAGTCCGCAAATTTCAAATCAAGTAAACTTTGTCCGATCGATCAACCATTTTCAGTTCACAATTTTTCGCAAAAATATGACATATTGATAGGGAGAGAGTATTTAGAAGGAATAATGTGAAGCAATAATTAACAGGAAACAGTCACTTTAAGTAGATTTGTTTTTTCCATGATATATAACCACGAAGATTTCAAGAATTCCGTAATGGAAACATTGGAAGATTATCTCAGTCCACCTTCATCTGAGGATATATCTTTTAATTTTGCAATTGCAATTAATCTTGACTTAGAAGAAAAAAATAAATTTCGAATAAATCATCTTAATAAAGAAGAAAGAACTAAATTAAATAACATATCCAGTACAGGGAAGGTGAAATTTTGACCTTTACCAGTGCTATAAAACATTCAATCCATACCAAAAATGAAGATCCTATTTATAAAAAACCTTATAAATACCCCCAAGCTTATCATCAAGAAGTCGAAGTCAAAATTACAGAAATGATAAATCAGGGAATAATACGTAAATCGAAGTCCCCTTATTGCTCTCCGATATGGATAGTCCCAAAGAAGATGCATCAGGGAAAAAGAAATTTCGAATAGTAATAGAAATATAATATAGTAATAGGAATAGAAATAACTATTGATGATAAGTATTCGATACCAGTTAAGGATGAAATTCTTGACAAACTTGGAAAGTGTCAATATTTTACAACAATTGACCTTGCCAAGGGTTTTCATCAAATTCAAATGGATGAAAATTCCTTGCCTTGTTTAAATAGATGACATAATTGTATTTTCTTCTTCATTAGAGGAACACTTATTGTCTATGTCGCAGAATAATTTAAACATTCAAATTATAACGATTATTTGTTGGTACACATTTGTTTTATTTCTTTGTGGTTCCCCTTTCTTTCGTGCGAGGCAGATACGTAATTCTGTCAACGTAGTCTGGCCGTGGGCATGAGTGAGACAGATAGTGTTCGTCATAACTCACCACACTGTGCGTGTGTATTGGAGGGTGAGAAGGAATTGAGAAGGGATCGACATGAATTAAAGAGGGAGTCGAGTTGTGAAATTCAATCAACATGCCACGCGCCAGAAAACGTTTCGCCGAAAGTCCGGTCAAAGACTCGGATAATGAATCCTCGTCATCAGAAGTGGGATTACCTCCGCCTCCAGCCGATGATGCAAATCTTTTGTCAATTTTGGAGATGCAAAATCATAATTTCGCTGAGCTAATAAAACAAGTGCAGTGCTCTCAAAATGAACCAAAAGATGCCAAAAATATTGTTCTGCCAAAGTTCAACCCTGATCGCGCAGGATCAGACGCTCTCTCCTGGTGTTCAACGGTTGACTACATCTTGTCCGAAAACCAGCTAGTGGGCAGCGCTCTTGTAATGTCCCTCAGCAAATCACTGGAAGGCACCGCATCTCACTGGCTCTCGCAGACATGTTTTCCCGGCATTACGTGGACGCAGTTCCGAGAATTATTTTTGCAATATTTTTCTGGAACGGAGACTTTGGCCGCAACCGTTATGAATTTGCTAAATGCACGCCCAAACGAAGGAGAGTGCTTGTCGCTGTATGGAAGCAGAATGGTCACATCACTTATGGCCCGCTGGAAGTCACTTAGCGTCGAGCAGATTGCAGTATCCGTTACGTTGGCACATGCAGCTGGGATAGACAAACGATTGCGCCGTTTGGTTTTTACGACGGATATCAAAACCAGAAACGAGCTGCATCAGGAACTCAAAGCCTTTTCGTTCGACACTAGACAGAACCAGCATTCGAGTGACAACTTATCAGCACCCCAAGGAAAAAGAGTCAGGACTATGTCTCACATCACATGTCATAATTGTGGCAAACCCGGACACAAGAAGGCGGAATGTCGCTTTAATAAAGAGGCAACTCAGCGTCAGCAGCCCCGTAATCAACAATTTGGAGCAAAAGATCGATCATCCGTGACCTGCTATAAATGTGGAAAAGCTGGACATGTATCTACTGTGTGCCCAGATCGTCAGGAGCGTCCGCCGATGAAGAGCAATACCATCAAAGACGTAAACATATGCACAGTACTTGAGCCCTTAGGAACGTTGCTGCAGTTTGGTGAGTCGTTCCAATTTTACTTCGACTCCGGAGCCGAATGTTCACTCATCAAAGAGACTGCATCACTGAGATTATCCGGCACTAGAATAAACAACGTAGTGACATTGAGGGGTATAGGTGGCAACTCTGTTTGCAGCACTTTACAGATATTGGCGAATGTTTTAATTTGTGAGCATTCTTTCGAAATCTTGTTTCACGTAGTTTTAGACAATCATATCAAATACGACGCTCTGATTGGTCGGGAAATTTTGAGCCAGGGCATCGGCGTGACAATTACATCAAGCGCGCTTACTATGTTTAACGAAAAGTCTGTATTACCTGTCGTAGTCTCCGAATGCACTCCTGACCTGGCTAGTGTCGATACCGATTTACATGGACAGGATAAAGACAAACTGCTCTCAATATTACAGGGGTATTCAAATTCTTTTATAAATGGTATACCACAGAGTCGCGTGACTACGGGACAGTTAGAGATTCGCTTGATTGATCAGAATAAGACGGTTCAGAGACGCCCTTATCGATTGAGTGTGGAAGAAAAAGAAAAGGTTAGACATTCCATTCAAGAGCTGTTGGAAGCAAACATAATAAGACACAGTTCCTCTCCTTTCGCGAGTCCGATGTTACTTGTCCGCAAGAAAGATGGTACAGACCGTCTGTGTGTTGATTATCGTGAGCTTAATGCCAATACCGTTTCCGACAAGTACCCATTGCCACTTATATCTGACCAGATAGCTAGGTTGAGTGATGCTAGGTTTTTCACGTGCATTGACATGGCGAGTGGCTTCCATCAGATCCCAATACATCCAAGCTCTATTGAACGGACAGCGTTTGTAACCCCAGAAGGGCAGTATGAATACTTGGCTATGCCTTTTGGGCTTAAAAATGCGCCTTCTGTATTCCAGAGGGCCATTAATCGTGCCCTAGGCGATCTGACTCATACATATGTCATCGTTTATATGGACGATGTAATGATAGTTGCACGCACAAAGGAGGAAGCTTTCGACAGGCTAAAAATAACTCTACAAGCACTCGTCGAAGCAGGATTTTCTTTCAACATTAAAAAATGCTCCTTTCTTAAATCTTGTGTAGAATATTTGGGCTTCGAAGTTAGAGCAGGTGAAATTCGACCGAATCCTAGAAAAATACAAGCTCTTACAGATTTACCGCCTCCGCAATCTGTGACTCAACTGAGACAATTTATTGGACTGGTCTCGTATTTTCGTCAGTTTGTACCCAAGTTTTCACAGTTACTGAAACCACTCTATGCTCTAACTTCAAAAAGCATGTCATTTTCATGGGAATTAGAGCACGAGCAAATACGACAGAAGGTAATTTCAATCCTGACTAGTGAACCTGTTCTTACTATTTTCGATCCACAATTTCCTATTGAGCTTCATACAGATGCGAGTGCCGTTGGCTATGGCGCAATTTTGTTGCACAAAATCGAAAACAAGCCACGAGTTATCGAATACTTTAGTAAACGGACTTCGCCAGCGGAATCGCGTTATCACTTGTATGAGTTGGAAACACTTGCAGTTTTCAATTCTATTAAGCATTTTCGCCATTACTTGTATGGTCGACATTTTATCGTTTTTACCGATTGCAATTCTCTCAAGGCATCTCGCACAAAAGTGGAACTGACTCCAAGAGTCCATAGGTGGTGGTCGTACATGCAATCTTTTAAGTTTGACATTCAGTATAGGCCAGGCGAACGAATGGCTCATGTAGATTTTCTGTCTCGAAATCCCATATCAAAAGATCGCATCCAGTCAAAAGGTACAGTGGAAAAACATATAAATTTAGCAGAGATTACTGACAAATGGTTGTTAGCTGAGCAGCAACGAGACGTAGAAACGTCGTCTATTGTTTCTAAATTGCGTAACGATGATCTTTCTGAGGATTTGGCCAAAACGTACGAGTTAAGGGCAGGAACGCTGTATAGGAAAATTCAAAGAAACGGAAGGACTCGTTGTCTCCCTATCATCCCAAAGCCATTTAGGTGGTCAGCTGTAAACAATGTGCACGAGTCAATTATGCACCTTGGTTGGGAAAAAACCCTTGAGAAAATGTACGAATACTATTGGTTTGACAAGATGTCCAAATACGTTCGCAAATTTGTCGACAACTGTATTACATGCAGATTGTCAAAGCCCCCATCTGGTAGGGTACAAGCGGAGTTGCATCCCATACCAAAGGTTAACATCCCGTGGCATACAGTCCACATCGACATCACAGGGAAGCTTAGTGGTAAAAGTGAACAGAAGGAATACATAATCGTGTCAATAGACGCCTTCACGAAGTTTGTCTTTTTATCTCATACATCGAGGCTAGACACCGAGAGCTGTATTAAGGCATTAAGATCACAAATATCATTGTTCGGCGTACCCTCTCGTCTGATCGCAGATCAGGGACGTAGTTTTTCAAGCACAGCATTCCGTGATTTCTGTTCGGTTCAAAAGATAGATTTGCATCTGATCGCCACGGGTGCTAGTCGGGCCAATGGCCAAGTAGAGCGAGTTATGAGTACTCTAAAGTCCATGCTAACAGCGGTTGAGACAGGTCAGGGGTCATGGCAAGATGCTTTATGCGAAATTCAACTGGCTCTTAATTGTACGCCCAATAGAGTGACTAAGGTTAGCCCTTTAGAACTACTTATTGGCAAAGAAGCAAGGCCGTTTGGTCTCGTACCTGTTGTTGAAAATAAGAACGATGTTGATATTGATAAAGTTAGAGAAATGGCTAAGCAAAACATGGAAAAGAATGCCAAATATGATAAGGCTAGATTTGATAAAGATAAGGCTACTATTGTAAGACATAAAGTCGGTGATCACGTTTTGCTTAAAAACGAAGAGCGACATCAGACAAAATTAGACCCTAAGTTTAGAGGACCGTTTTTAGTAACCGAAATATTGGAAGGAGATCGGTATAAACTTAAGGCACTAACTAATAATAGAACATATAAATATTCTCACGAATTTTTGAGGCGTATGCCTGAGAAGGGGATTACCACAGAGTTGGATGATGAGTGTGATGATGAAGAAATCACAGAACTAAATGATGAAGTCAGTGATGAAGATGCCACAGATCAAGCCGGCGAGGGCTGTGATCTTGAAATAGAATAAAGACCTTTCCGGATCGGTTCCATATTTCATGACTTTCTGTAGAGGTGAGCGCCCGAGTTATGTGGTTCTCCATTTGCTGCATTAATATTGAAATTTTGGTAATGATCGGACGTCAGTTATTTGGCCGGCTTATAAACTAAACTGTGAGCTATTTGTCATGGCCGGTTTGTCTGGATATAAGCTGTGGGCTAAATTAACTTGTTTATTGGCTGGCCAGTTTATTTTGTTAATGACTGTGTGCTAGTTGTTGGCATGATTTTTGTAAATGAAATGAAGAATATGGTCGCCTTATGAAAGAAAAGGCTGAATAATTTTAATTGTTTGAATTTAAGTTGGTGGTAATCTGAATCTCATGGCAAACGTTGTATAAGAGTAAGAAATAATTTGTTCAATTTTTATTTAAGAAGAAAAATGTATTTTTGCGAAACCTGCTTGAATTTGAATTTGTATTAGAAGGAAAATAATAATAATAATAAGAGAATATTTTGTAAAACCTTTATATTGTAAACTCACGAGGACGTGAGATAGGTCAGGAAGGCCGTGTCGCAGAATAATTTAAACATTCAAATTATAACGATTATTTGTTGGTACACATTTGTTTTATTTCTTTGTGGTTCCCCTTTCTTTCGTGCGAGGCAGATACGTAATTCTGTCAACGTAGTCTGGCCGTGGGCATGAGTGAGACAGATAGTGTTCGTCATAACTCACCACACTGTGCGTGTGTATTGGAGGGTGAGAAGGAATTGAGAAGGGATCGACATGAATTAAAGAGGGAGTCGAGTTGTGAAATTCAATCAACATGCCACGCGCCAGAAAACGTTTCGCCGAAAATCCGGTCAAAGACTCGGATAATGAATCCTCGTCATCTATAAAAAAGGTGTTTTCAAAACTTCGAGAAGCTAATCTTAAACTTGAACTTGACAAATGTGAGTTTATGAAAAAGGAAACCGAATTCCTTGGACATATAATAACAACAGAAAGAATAAAGCCAAACCCCGAAAAAAATTGAGGCAATACAAAAAATTTCCAATACCAAAAACCCAAAAAGAAATTAAATCATTTTTAGGTCTCTGTAGATTTTAAAGGAAATTCATACCTGATTTTGCTAAAATTGCAAAAACCTTGACTGTAAACTTAAAGAAAGGTTAAACTATAAATTCAAGAGATAAAGAATATTTAGAAGCATTTCAGAAATTAAAACTTTTCATTACATCAGACCCAATTTTAATTCACCCTAACTTTCAAAAATTATTTTCTTTAACAACAGATGCTAGCAATAGAACTCTTAATGAACATTAATTTAATTATTCAGCAATAGAAAATTAATAATAATTATTCAGATTTTAGGTCTTATCTCTTTGGTAGAAAATTCGAAATTCTTAGCGATCATAGACCATTAGTTTGGCTTCATAATATAAAAGAACCAAATATGAAACTACAAAGATGGAGAATAAAATTAAACGAGTTTGACTTCACTATTAAATATTTGCCGGGAAAGGAAAACCATGTAGCTGATGCTTTGTCAAGAGTGAAGCTAGAAGAAAATTTTTTAGGAGAATCCCCGGATAGTACCCAGTCATACCCACAAGAAGACAATCAGAATTATAAAGAAATAACGGAAAGACCTTTAAACTATTACAATAGACAAATTGAATTTCATAGAGGAAATTCAAATGAAATTAAATTGACTTAATACTTTCATTAAACCGATGGTATGCTGGGAAGACGAGATTGTCTTATTACAAGACTTCGACCAATTTAAATTTCATAATTATTAAAAATTTAAATAATTTATTTATTAAAAAGTATTAAAAATGCAATAATTAATTGATTAATAATATTGATGAACCTTGTACCACTGTACCAAGATAACGAAAGGGGGATCAGTTAGTGCGAGTTAGTAAAATGCAAAGAATAGAGATAAGAATCTCTATAGAGCGAGAATAGGAGCAATAGAATAGATGCAACACCGTAAGAGATGAAGAAGCAGAGCAGGGCTATGTTTGGAAGGAAAATGAATCAAATTATTATTTTACCTCCAAATATATCTCTGCTCACGCGAAGCGACACGGATCTATAAATATCAATTTGTATATTTTTTTTTTATGTGAATAAAAATAAACAACGATTGTTTATGGAAAGCTAATAAGCAAATTTTATGAAAATGCAGTGCGCACAAAAAAAACACGTACGTCCGCTTGGAGATAAAGAGTGGAACAATCAAGTCATCATCAATTTCTTTTCAGTACTGATACTGATAAGCATCCTCACCCTGCGATACAAACGGTCAAAAAGATTACCTCCAGAACAAAAAAAAACTAAAACTAAAAAAAAAACTTTTCAGAGGTGGCTCGTTATCAAGATTTTATTTTTGGGGCAAAAGGGCCATTAAAAAAGCTAAAAACTAGTTTGGCATCAGACAATTTCCTGAACTAATAGTTTCCTGAACTAATGCTACAGACATATGCAATTTTTGAGGGCGGTAGGAAATGTGGCTAACAATCTTGATTTGCAAGGGTATTATAGAAGTGTAAAAATCGAATAGCTGTATCTTTTATAGTCTCTGAGTTCCACGCTTTCATACAGACAGTTGGTCAGCCAAGCAGACGGAGAGGCTAATACGCCTATATCGTCTCGGCTATAAATGCTGATCAAGAATATATTTGCTTTATGGGGTCGGTGATCCCTTTTTGCCTGTTACATACATTCACACGAACATATCCTAGTAGTATATAGGGTATGTTCGCCCTCTTAGAATATGCTCGGCGTATATAAGCCACGATCAAGTTGGACCTCCCTTGAAAAGCACTGAAACAAAGGAGAGGGTGAGTCAATCTTCGATTTTTTTTTTTTTTTTTGCGCGGTTCCCACTGCATACGTACAGCCCACCTCCCGTCCAACCGACCGAGGGACGCTGCCGCGTAACGTACGGCTCGAATCGCGGGAATAGATCCGAGATAGATAAGCGAGGATTAGGAGAAAGATATTACGAGGAAGAGTGTTGCATAGATAAGGCGGTTAATATAAGCGATTTAAGATTGTTAGTAGAGCAAAGTGATAAGATGTGGTAGAGACCATTGTAGTCCGAACATAATACCCTGAACGGATCGTGTTGGGCATATGTCGAACTACAATGGCTGAGGAGTAGAGGACGAAAGTTTCTGG
This sequence comes from Drosophila ananassae, assembly GCF_017639315.1. Taxonomy (NCBI): domain Eukaryota; kingdom Metazoa; phylum Arthropoda; class Insecta; order Diptera; family Drosophilidae; genus Drosophila; species Drosophila ananassae. The sequence goes on along the minus strand of NW_025319069.1, from coordinate 4,107 downwards.
TCCTTCTACTAGGAATGTTAAAGTTTAAACGTGTTAGTAAATGCTGGCTGTCTATATTTCCATAAAAAAGATTATATAGAAACATGACACCCAGCATCGTTCTACGATTTGTTAATGTTGGTAAGTTGATTAGTAAAAGTCTACTATGATAAGAGGGGAGGTAAAGATTTGCATCCCAATTAAGTCCCCTAAGAGCAAAAGTAAGGAAGTTTTTTTGTACAGATTCAATGTGATCTTGGTGTACTCCATATTGAGGACTCCAGACACACGATCCATACTCAAGAATCGGACGGACCAGTGATGTATATAACGTTTTGGTTATGTACGGGTCATTAAATTCTTTTGACCATCTTTTAATAAAACCAAGCACACCCGTAGCTTTATTAACCATGGTAGATACATGGTCGGTAAATTTAAGTTTCAAATCTAATAGGACACCTAGATCGTTAACCTGAGTTAATCGTTCTAAGGCGTTCCCATAGAGAAAGTACATAGCCTGGTGAGGACTAGATCGGTAAAAAGACATAAGTTTACATTTCGATCCATTAAGCTTTAGGTTATTTGCTAAACACCAATTTTGAAGTTTATCCAAATCGGATTGAAGTCTAGACTGGGCGCTAGTGAATTTATACTGAAGGCATAGCTTAACGTCATCAGCGTACATAAGTACAAGTGAATCAGTTAAGGCAAGGCGCAAGTCGTTAATAAAAAGAGTAAAAAGTAGGGGTCCAAGATGGCTTCCTTGGGGCACCCCCGATGTGGCGCGGACTACACGCGAGGTAACATCTTTAAAGAAAACACGTTGGGTTCTCCCTGATAAGTAGCTCGAAATCCACATAAGAAGATCAGTTGGGAATCCCAAAAGACTGAGTTTACTTATAAGAAGCGAATGGTTAACAGAGTCAAATGCTTTACTGAAGTCAGTGTATATGACGTCTGTTTGTAAGCCATTCCGGAAGCCATCCGTGATAAAAGATGTTAGCTCCAATAAGTTGGTAGTGGTGGAGCGGCGCTTCATGAAGCCATGCTGGCACGGAGTTATTATTGAACTACATAGGTGTTGCAAATGTGGAGTGATAAGTTTTTCAAAAAGCTTTGGAATTGCTGACAATTTAGAGATGCCTCTATAATTAGCAGCGTCGGATTTTTTCCCTTTTTTATGCAGCGGAATAATGAAGGATTCCTTCCACATAAAGGGAAAGATCGAAGTTTCCAGCGATAGATTTAAGAGTTTAACAAGCGGTTTGCACAGTGCCTCGGCGCAGTACTTCAGAACACAGCCTGGTACTCCATCAGGGCCTGGCGAATACACGGGCTTAACCTTAAGAAGATCCGATAACACACCACTTTGATCGAAAGATGGGCAAAATATAAGGTTGGCTGATTGGATATTATAAGTGTAAGGCTGAGCTAAACTGCTGCTAGGTGAATAGGTAGTTTGAAAAAACTGTGCAAAGAGATCGGCCATTGCCTGATCGGTGTTTGCATAAGAGTTCTCAAACGTAAGCAGTGGGGGAAAAGATACATGTTTACGCTTAGTGTTTACAAAGTTATAAAACTGCTTCGGATCCTGAGTAAACTGAATCCTGCAGCGGCGAATATAACTCCTATAACATTCTGCGTTCTGCACGGTGAAATTGGACCGAGCTACTAAGTATCTTGAATAACTAACTGTACAGCCAGATAATCTATGTTTGTTTAAAAGTCTACTCATACTATTCTTTAAATTTATAAGGTGCCTTGTGTACCAAGGCGGATTCGTTGAAGCGGACGGATATTTCCACGGCACGCAAGCGTCGAAAAATATGTTCAAAGTGTAATAAAATTTTTGTAATGCGATGTTTATATCCTCGCATGCCAGTAAATCAGACCAATCAAATTCCAAAATTAACTTGTTTAATTTCATAAAGTCAGCCTTACGAAAGAAACGAACTTTCTGAGATTTAACTGTAGACTTAAGGTCAAAAAAGTAATTATTTTCGATTGAAACCTCAAGAGTGGGATGATATGGATCCTCAGGGTTAGAAAGGGGCAAAGTTCTGGAAAGAGTAATTCCATCAGGATCAGAAACGAAACATAAGTCCAACAGCCGACCTAAAGAATTTCTAACGTGGTTAATTTGCCCGAGTGACATGTCGAACATGCCCTCAGGGAAGTCATGGTGGGAGTTAAGCTGTAAAGACGGTGAATTATCAACATTTGACCACATAAGTTCTGGGATATTAAAGTCACCCAGAGCTATCAGCTGGTCACCATCAGACAGACGATCGAAAACCAAACGAATAGCGGACAAATGTTGCCAGTATGTTGGCGGTTCGGACGAAGGTGGTATGTACGAACAGGTAACATACAAAGATTGATCGGACAAAGTGATTTTGATGCAAAGAAATTCAATGTCACCAAACTCTTGTGATTTTACCTCTTCAGAAGCGAATTTGGAGTCTACAGAAATTAGCACTCCTCCTCCCCTTCGCAAAGTTCTATCACAGCTAAAAGTGGTGTACCTACTTGGAAAAACTTCGGAGCTTAAGATCCCCGGCTTTAACCAAGTTTCTGTAAATACAATAATGTGGGATGCAAAAGAAGAACTATCAGAATACAGTTTGGGAAGTTTACTACGTAACCCTCTTGTATTCTGATAGGTAAGTGTTAATGAAGACATTAGTTTTTTGAGATTGAGGAAGATGAGGTGGAAGGTTGATCAGTGGCCTTAACATGTGGGAGTTTTACACCCACAGGTTTGGTTATCTTTTTTTTCACCGTACTTGGCTAATGTTCTTGGACGAAAATGTTCTCTGGCCAAAAGCTGGCGGAACAGATCGTCTGGAACATCTGCAAGGGCACACGTATTTTGAAAGATGACGTGTGCCTGGTGTAAGAATATTTGAACTTTGTAATATCCACCACCTTTATGTCGGCTTTTGCTTTGGCTTTGATGTAAGCCGAGATATCAATCTCCGAAGTATCAGGGGCAAGCCGGGAAACAAAAATGTGTTTTGATGGTGGGATCACCTGCAAAGGTTTTGGTGCCGCCGTAACTAATACTGCGGCATCAGTGCGTACCGGGGGTCCGGACGGTTTATTAACCTGTTTGGTGACTGTTACAGGAGTTTGAATTATTGGGTCTGGGATCACTTGAAGCGATGCCACAGAGGACATATCGGACAATTGCTCATTGAGTCCGAGACATTCGGAAGCCGAATTTTTCTCGGGTCGGCCCTTGGGGTGGCCAGAGATATAAGCGGCTGCATAATTGTCGGCTGAGCAGGCTGAAGATTATTCGACCCGAGCACATCACTAAAAGCGGATTTCTTACGCTTTGGAGACTCATTTAGTAGTTGAAGACTACTAAACTGTGTATCAAGCGCACAGAGTTGGTCATTGATTTTTCGAAAACCACTAAACAACTCCTTGAAACCGCTTTTAGTCTGCCTCATGAACGACCTCATTTCGTCCTGAACAGCACGACAACCGTCACAGCAAAAGTGGAGTCCAGACCTACGCGAGATTGCATCCGACACTGAGGCCGTGAACCCGGCACACTTAGCGTGTAAAACGTTTTCACAGAGCCAGCAATGGATGGTAGGCTGGGAAGACGAGATTGTCTTATTGCAAGACTTTAATGCACAGACCAATTTAAAATCCATAATTATTAAAAATTTTGAATAATTAATTTATTAAAAATTATTTAAAATTAAATAATTAATTTATTAAAAATTATTAAAAATTTAAATAATTAATTTATTACAAATTATTAAAAAAATTAATAATTAATTTAAAAATATTATTTTATTTTATTAATGAGGAACCTTGAACCACTGTACCAAGGAAACGAGAAGGGGAGATTAAAGAGAGCAGTTAGTGCAAGTTAGTAAGATTTAAAGAAATAGAGATAAGAATCTCTATTGAGCGAGAGTAGAAGCAAAAGAATAGCAACAACACCGTAGGAGATGAAGAAGCAGTGCAGGGCTATGTTTGGAAAGTAAGTTAAATAAATTATTATTTACCTCCAAATATATCACTGCACACGCGAAGCGATACGGATCTAAAAAATTGCAATTTGTTTTTATATCAGTAAAGAAATAAACACCGATTGTTTATAGAAAG